>NC_091047.1:16352299-16654790 GCF_963966145.1 Tenebrio molitor
TGACAAATGTTTTTGAGCCGTCTGAAAATGGACCATCGGAGACAAAGGTAGGTAGAGCCCAGTCGCGCGACGAGTGCCAGAAGTTTATTGCCCTGCCATAACTGACCCTCTCAAGTTAATGTACTCAATCCCTCATAAAATCACTATATTTCTGGTTCCACTTATACCATTGAAAGTCCTATCAAGGACGACGCACGAACTGGCACTACCCAATTTCTTGGCGCCCGAAACGGCACTAAAACAGGCAGGAACCCAAAAACGCACGAAACGGAAACGCACGAAATGGGAAAAGACGCTGTGGATCTGTATCTACAGAGATATCCAAATCACTGGCAATCTGTTTTGTAGCAGTTTGTAGCCAAAAACGCAATTTTCATTCAATGTATTATTTAAATTAAACGCAGTATCAAGTGGTATAGTTGACTCAAGTTGCAAAAAACCACTTGTCATTTGCAACAGCATTTTTTTCATATTTTTGAACCAAATAAAGGCACAAAGGAACCAGAAAATCATAGTTTGGGTTGAATATTTTCCATATAAGTACAGTTTTAAAGTAATTTCCAATGACTAATGCCATAGAAGTGCTATTGCAAATGCAAAGTAGTTTTTTGCAACTTGAGTCTACTTTAAGTAGAATTAGCATTTTTGGTTGCATCTAAGAAAATTTCATAAATACACCACAATTGACTCATACTGTATATATGTAGAAAATTTATTTTGAGAATACTAGATAATTCTCAAACAATTTTCACTCATTTGCATATTTAAATCTACGAACTTACCAGATGTACAGTTGCGTACTGTACGCAGACAAAACGGAACAAATTACAAAATATTTACATTAAAAAAATAACTTTTCTCCTAAATTGGACAATGCAGCAACGTGTATAAAATTATAATACCTGGTATATTTCGTATTTCAAAAATTCTTTGCTGATTTGCTAATCATCCTCAAATAACTTATACACACGAAACAAAACGGAAAAAACATAGTTCAGTAATGCGAGACAAATACTACCTGTTGCAATATTTGTTCTTAAATTAAGCTTCGCACACTCAATTATATCGTTTTATTAGCACAATAATTTAGTCCTGTGAAAACAATAAAATTTATTAATTTACTATTTCATATGTTATCGCCACTTAGGAAGCTTTGAACATTGTGTAATTTGCTAACTAACTGTTTAAGGTGTTTTTTAATTTCGTCACAAACACTTTTCGTGACTTTAGTGCTAAATTAAATACATACCTATAGCCGAATGTATAATAAGTACCAAAAATGGAAAACATCAAAATATAATAACATAAATAAAAATACAGGGTCATTATAAATTATTGTCCCATCGCAGTAGGCGTTGGTGGCGTAGTTGAATGTGCCGCAAGCCTTATAACATGAGTGAGGCTAGTATCGCCGATAGGTGGCGCTACTAACCGTAGTGAAATAAGGTACTATATCTTTAGAAGGTAGCGCCATTCCGCTCCACAATTTTTCGCCTCGAAATTAAAAGAGATGGCATTATCGATAAATTCCGTGAGTGTGACAAAGATAGAAGTATACACAATTTTAAGGGATGTTTGTATCGAGTCAAACAGATTCTATCTTTGTCACACTCACAGGATTTATCGATAATGCCATCTCTTTTAATTTCGAGGCGAAAAATTGTGGAGCGGAATGGCGCTACCTTCTAAAGATATAGTACCTTATAGTGAAATTTGTCTACTAGTTTGTCTAACGTTGCGAGGCTGCGGCACATCCAAAATTTATGTGGGTCTTCAATTGCAACGCCAACTGGATGGGACAATGACCCTGTATAATTAGATTAAACAACGTTTCTGCATCATGTCTAGTTCTTATTTACTTCTATTTTCGTGTGCTGTGCTTTAATTTTGTTTTCGCCTTTGTAAAGAAGCGAACAGGAATCGAGGGATACAATATGAAACACTAATTTCATTTTGTTAACTTCTTTTATTTGCTATTTTTTTAATAATAATAACTTTATTCCAACAGACAATTCAATATTTCAGATTAGTTGAGGACACCTAAACTAAAAAAAAAAAACTAAAATGCAAACTTTCAAACATTTTGATACAACTTTATTTCGGAATATAAAGTCCGACAATGTTGTCCTTAATTACACTTCGTCCGATGCCAGTTCTCTTGGCGATGTATCACCTTCGGTAAGTTCATCAATTTTTGCTGTATTTTCGCTCACGCTTTCTTGATCATTATTGTTCTCTTCACTTTCGTGAGATATTTCAGAAACTGAACCCTCCAACTCTGTAGACAACTTACTGACAATTGGCATAATCTACGAAATAAAAAAAATATTTTTCCATTTGGTATATTTACCTATGTTCCTTAGGAAACAACAAGAAAAAAACAACCTACCTCCTTGGAAATGGGAATGTTCTCTTGCAGTAGGGTGTTAAACTTTCGGAATAATTCCAAAGCTAGATCTTTCCGCTTCATGTGCAATAAACACACGATATCATTAATAATGATTAACGGATCATCTGGAGCTAAAATCAATGCTTGTTTGAATGCCCTGTCAGCATTTTCAATATCGTTCAATTCGAACAAAGCACCTACAAATAAATCGATAAAAAAATTCCATGGGGTGGTGGGCGGTGAGATGATAATTTACAGCCAAGCCCTGTGAAAGAATGAGGAACTTCCGGTCTAAGATTAACAGCAGCACATAAGAAATTGAATGCAGATGCTGGTTGATAGGTTGCAAGATGTACTAAACCCAAGTTAAAAAGCACTCTCCAGTTGGTGGGTGATATCCACAAAGCTCTTTTTAAACAGCTTATCGCCTGCAACAAACAACCTTATTTTATGTACATTTTCGGTCTTGATACGACGTAAATTCTGTTGTGTGGGCATCACGTTACGTTGTTATTTATCATAACGAAATTCAAAAAATTAATTTAAACATTTATTTATCTTTTTTCCTCTGCAGCCCGTTCAGAAAGGTGGAACTTAATTTTTAAATTGAACATCCTCAAAAAAATATCACTTTACTCACCGCAACATGTTTCTGTTTTGAATGAAAACACATTCCGATATTGTTCCAGAGGGCAACAGAATATGGTTCATGTGATACAGCAACTTTATACTTAGTTAAGGCAACATCGTGTTCTTCGTGAGACTAAAATATGTCATTGTTCAAAAATTGATGTAAATGTTTTATTTATTGTCCACCTGAGTAATACAACCGATTCCTAGAAGGGCCTTAGCACAGGTCGGGTCTAGAGCAAGAGCCGAACTTAATCTTTCGAATGCGTGTTGAGTTTGACCCATTTTAAGACACAACAGTCCAGATTCGGTCAATATGTCAACACTGTCGGGGCAAGACCTTAAATTGGAGAAAATGGGAAAAATGTGATAAAACTAACGAAACCAAAATAATATCGACACGCACATGAACGCAGAGGATGTTTTCAAGCAAAAATAACATAAAATGATGAATACCGAAACCGGCAAAGATGAAAAGGAAGCTCGGTAAATTCATGATACAAGTATACATCATCGCGACCTTCTTCCAGTTTCTCTTTTATCTAGGAATCCCTCTCGCCAAAAAGTATGGCATATAAAAATTCAAATTTTAGCTCACAGTGATGGTAAAAGTCGTCTCAGACCTCACAAATTTACCATTCTTTTATTTGGCATGACAGATTTATCAACATATTGAAACTTACTCGACTGCGGCATTGCAAACAGAAGCAGCCGATCTCAGATCACCTTCAGCTACAAGAATCTTAATCAATAAAGAATAAGCTATTTCCTGTTTTCCTAGTTGAACAGCTCTGTGAGCGTATTCCTTTGATTTAGATACTTCTCCAAGTCTCATCGAACATTGTCCTAAAAAAGTAAATGCACGTCGAAATTCCATTATGTATTTAAAAAATATATTGAACCTATATTGTAGTAAATTTGCCAGTCGGGACAACTAGATAATTTTTCGGTTTCTAAATAAGCTTCAAGTGCTAACCGATATCTTCGCATTTCATACCTAAAATTTTCTGATTGTTTCATCAAAGAGGTTTTATCTCATTTAAAATAATTACAAACATCTTCCAACTTCTTTGATGTTTTCACTATTTTCCGGATTTAATTTCATGCACACTTGAAACGACTCAAGAGCCTCTTGTATGCGTCCTTCTTCTCTCAGAATTATTCCCTTCCAAAACGATTAATTAAAAAGATTGTAAGAAATGTGGAATAAGATTTCCAAAAAGAGTAAAAACCAATATCTACAAAGCGACTTTACCTTTAAAATAATAAATAAGCTAGATGTGTACACTTCGGGTGTGATTTTCTGTTATTTGTTGAATAATAATAATAAATAAATACTGATAAAATTTGTAAATTATACATATGAAATCAATTTTCAACTTACGAGTACCTATTACACTGCAAAATATAAACATTTTAATCATATGCCGATCATCTATTTGTGATACTTTCATGCATTTCTTCATAAACTTGTTAATTAATGTAACAACTAACAATAATTACATTATAATAACTGGAGATTTAATGATAACGTTAGTATTTAGTAGAAATGGGTAAATTAACATTTTAGTTAATGCCTTTAGGTGTTGTGTTACAACCTGGGAATACAATCCTGGGCTTTAGACAAAAAAGATTTCAGTACTTAATTAAAATTCTTAAGTAAGAAGAGGTGAAAAAACAGAAATTCTTGAACATAATATTCAGGTTCTATAATCTCTAAAAGAAATTAAAACAGAGTCTGTGATATCGGGCCTTCAAATAAATATATATTTAGAGTAGGCGTAGGCGACATTCTAATTCTGTTAACAGTGTAAAGTAATTTTTGTAGGTAACCAATTATTCTCCGGAGTTACACAAGTTACATAGTAAGGTTTTTCCCAATTTCATATTGTCATATTCCGTGGATGGGGAATGGGGAGAATGCACAACAAAAATTAAAAATATTTTCTAACCTAATTTTATTTCGTTAAAATGTTAGACGTTTCTTGTGTCTACGCTGGAAAAATGTTGCAAACAATTGAATTTCCATAGGTTGCTCTAAATATAAATTTATTAAGGCCCTTTATAATCGCAGTTGGTATTTTACGTTACGTGACAACTTTTTTTTGAGAAAATGACAAATTTTACTTCAAAAATTTAATTTAATTTTTGATGTAATTTTTTTTCTATGGGTTTATTTAAAATCGAAGGTTTATTTTAATAGACCAAACAATTTAGAAGATTTACGGCAGACAATTCGCGCTAAAATTAAACAAATAAGCCCCGATATTATTGTGCACAGTGTACAAATACAAAGTGTTCACAAAATGATTTGCGGGGGGCAATTTCAACATTCGTGTTAAATTTTATTGTTAATTTTAGATGTTTGCTTGTTTTTGTTTGAGGTCAATTATAAACGTTGTTCACGTTGAGTTGACAATTTCAAGGTCAAATAATTTAATTTTTTGGCTCTGTAATTATGTTTTGTAAATAGTGACATGCAGCTAACCAACATTATGCAATTTAGCAATGTTTAATTCAACGTGAACGGTGTTTGACCTTGAAATTGTCAACTCAACGTGAACAACATATAGTTATTTATTTAACGAGTTCGTGTGTAAATTGGGCTTTTTTTGGCATGAGAGCCAGATTAAAACGCGAGTGAAACGAGCGTTTTAAAGGCCCACGAGTGCCAAAAAAAGTTCGAATTCTAGGGAGTAATTTATTTTTGACACGATTATATGCTGTAATTACATACTTTAAATTTTCTAAATATATTTGTAATTTAAATTTTTATTACCAGTAAGAGATAATTTATTTGTTATAAATCAACACGAAAATATTCAAGTTTTTTTTTTTTGATTAAGCAAATACCTGTTTGAAACAAGCAAATTCGTTCCTTCCGCCGCTCCTTTTTATTTCATTTTTAATTGATTCTTTGCATTGTTCGGTTTCTCCCCTAACGTGTTGCAAGTGTAAAAGCCAATTTAATTTTTCTGAAGGATTAGGTTCAGGCCACGGCATCTCGGCAGATTTTCGGCGACCTGAATTATAAAGTTAAATCAAATTATTTCCAGAAATTATTTTGGTAATGCTTAGTTACTCACCTGAAAGAGCAGAAATTTGCACATTCTCCTTACCATTCGCCAAATAGTTCATTTAAAGGGAAATTATGCAAGCAGATAAAAAGCCGTGTTGTAATTACTGTTGCTTGGATACCGTAAACGTTTGAAAAATCTACATCGAAAAAAGTAAAGTCGAATACGGATTTTTTTTATTTTAACAATGCATGTAATTTCAAATAACAGTTTTTGGTCGTAACAAAATGTTTTTTTATATGACATTTACGATTCAAATATTTTCGACCAAAAATGTTTGCTGTCAATCGATCTGTCATGATCAGATGTCAGTGTCACAGAGCTTAAGCTTACTTCGAACGGCTGTGTTCTGTTTTTGAGCTGTCAAATAATAAAGTTGTAGGTTCGATAACGATAAATTTGCGGTTAATTATAATGATAACGTAGCGGATCGTGTGGGCATATCGACTATTTTATTTAAGAATTCGCATCACCGGAAGTTCATTTAGTTCGCTTTTAATTATCGAAAAAAAATGTGTAATGAAAGCAGAATCTCAACGGGTTTTCTACACCTAGTTTAGTACTGCCCCAGCCTCGCTTAACGCAACCCCTCAGTGATGTTTTTTACTTCTAAATACAAATTTTTCGGCTCGAATTGTGCGAAGAAATGGATTCAGGAAGTCTTGGAACGTTTCTAACCAAAACGCAACGCTTCATTATCGGTTGTTTTGTATTAATTTTGGTCGATGTAATTTGGGTTTCCTCATCAGAACTTACCAAGGTGATTACAAACTTTGTTTTACATGTAATAAACAAAATTTTTACAGTTTATTTACAACAATGAGACATTCGAAAAACCATTCTTCTGTACGTATGTCAAAACGTCAATGTTTACGTTGTATTTGTTGGGATTTTTATTCTGGCAACCGTGGAAAGATAGTTGTTCACAACCATCTAATTACATTTATATTGACACTGAACAGGAAGATGAAAATTATTACAATGATACAAACAGTCACTTGAGTAATCCTGTATATGTTCCTGTAAAAACTCCAGAAATAGATAGGAATTCTGGCACTGAGAGTGATGATTCTTCTGTTAGATCTGTACGTTTTAATAAACTGGCAGAAGTCAGACACATGTCAGAAACTGACGCTACTGAAGCGCTGTTGGCTCGGCTGTCATATCAAGCGAGTTTAAGGGCAGGGGAAATGGCAAAACGAGCCGCTACTAAACTGCCAATTTTTAGAGTCGCGAAAATATCGCTCATATTTTGTCTCTTGGTAAGTTTAAATGTTTTCACCAGAAAGAGTTATAATTGTGTGCATTTCTAGTGGTTTTTAGCAAATTACAATTACCAAGTGGCCCTAGCTCAAACTGAGGCGGGAATGGTGAATGTTTTATCTTCTACTTCTAGTCTTTTCACTCTTATTTTAGCGGCGATATTTCCTTCCAATCAGAGTGACAAATTTACAATATCCAAATTACTTGCAGTGCTGCTTAGTATATCTGGAGTTGTAAGTATTTCAAACTACGATAATTTCTGATATGTACATAGTAGTATAATTTCGGATATCATTGACAATTCAAGTTTTTAAATTTCCGCTTTACGCATGCGCGTCACCATGCTTTTGAATCGAACATACACACCGCACAAAAATTATCGCATCACTTTGTTTCTTAAATTCTTGCAAATGGTCTGTAAACATTTGGTATAAATAGACTAAATTTAATCTTTACGAAGATTTCAACCCTATATTGGAATGATAATTGATTTTTGCACTGCTTATGTTAGTTTTTGTTGACTGTATGCAAGACATTGCAGAACCACCTCGTTTACCACAATACTTTAGAGCGAATTAATCAATGACTGTAACTCCTTATGTTGATATGTGCAATATGGATTTTATACAATTCCATTCTCGGAAGGATAACACAGAAAAAAAATAAGTTAAAGTTCAAATTTTACATGTATGTATAAACATATGTTATGCGATAATTGTTGGGGGGAGTGTATTTATTATAACATCTTAGCTTATGCCGTAAGTAATGTAAAGGAAAAAGTAATTATTTATCCATGATGTTTTTCCACAATTTTTTGCTATAGTTTCTCATCGTAATTTAAAATTCTCGATGCTTTCTATAGGATTTTCTCGATCATGTTTATAGAATCCGAAAAATCAATCCATAATGTTACGATCTCTAAACATTAAACAAATATTTCTTACAACTTACAATTAATTTCAGGTTTTGGTGAGTTTCTCCGATAAATCCTTTGAATCCCGAGTACCGCTTGGCGCCTTCTTGTCATTGTTGAGCGCATTTTTCTACGCCACTTATTTAGTTTTCGTCAAGAGAAAAGTAGACCACGAGGACAAAATTGACATACCACTGTTTTTTGGTAGTTCGTATTTTAAATATAAATTTTCGTAAATAATTTCGAATGAATCCTAGGTTTTGTTGGATTTTTCAATTTGATTTTGTTGTGGCCTCTGTTCTTTTTCTTGCACTTTAGCGAACTAGAAATATTTGAGTGGCCCTCAAAGCAACAATTTCTTTTTCTGTTACTGAATGGAATTTTAGGAACAGTTATATCTGAAGCCCTGTGGCTATGGTACGTGGTTTAGGCGTACAAAAACGAAGATAACTATCACATTGTAGGGGTTGCTTCCTCACGTCTTCGCTTATGGCTACAGTCTCGATGAGTTTAACTATTCCAATGACGATGTTGACAGACGTCGTATTAAAAAAAATTGCATACCCGTCTCTATTTTACACGGGGACCATACCGATGGTAATAGCATTTTTGATCGTTGCCGTTCTTTCACACTACGATAATTGGGACCCTGTATTCGATATTATACGTTGTGCCTATCTGAGTATTTGTCGACGGACGAGATTCGTACGGTAAATTAATTTCTTTTGAGATTCTGCAATCACGATAATTATATCTACAATGATTGTTAAGTTTCAGGTTCGCCGAAATGCCATCAGAACAAACAGAAGCACTGATTGGCATTAACAGTAATGAACATGAAGCATAAACATTTATTACTATTTATTATTAATACTATAATAAAACCGACTGTGGTGCAATGTTATGTGATGATATTTAAGTTTCTATTTTGTGATTTGTTTTAAAATGTTGTGTTTCGTTTTTCATAATTTTGTAAAAAATGAATCATAACAATCTTAAAAATTACTAGCAAACGCACGTAATATGTTCGAAACATAACTTTAGACAATATCTATATATAATACTTACAAATATGTAATTATTGTAAACTTGTTCAAGTAGGCCTTCACGATCTCAACTATAACATTCTTGAGTTACCGTCTGTTGCAAAGAACCTATCTAATATTACACGTATGAGTATACTAAACGGCGATTTGTTAAAAAAAAATGTTACAAAAAAAAATCACCGTTTTATACATATTGCGTTATTAGATGCGGTGATTGATGTGACGAGAATAAAAAGTGTTTTATTGACACATTTTTCATTAAGATTTGTTAAATAGCGAAGTATGTGTATGCATTCCGGATTCACATAATATATATTTTTAATATGATAGCGAAATATTTCTATGTAAAATATTTTCGAAAAAAGACTTGAATTAATGTAAATACTACGATAAAAATAGAACATATAAGTTATATAGCATTTCATTTTTGTATTTTCTTTTACGGAACAAATTGATTCTTAAAACCTATCAATTTATATGAAAACTGATTAAGTAATACATAAACGCTGTTCAAAAATGGTGCAAATAACATACATGACATTTCCTCGTGCTAACGCACTCGTGGATTCATTCCCAAGCACAATTGACATTCGTGACCAGTTTGAAAAATAATCACATACAAGTGCAAACATCTTTATCGGAAAATTTTTTGCTAATGAACGAAAACATCCATAAATGAGGTCAGAAGACCAATTATTAGCAAATATTTGATAATAATTGGTCTTCTGACCGAATAATTTATGAATGTTTGAGTTCATAAGCAAAAAAATTGCCGATAATAAAATTTTGCACGAGAGGTATACGGCTGATTATTTTCTGATTTTCTGAATAGAATGAAAACAAACGCATTATTTCCAATCCTTTTTATTCAAAATAATTAAAAAAAAAATCAGATACCGACATTTTTTATCAGATTATTGCACATGTGCATTTTCGAGAAATTTTATCGGGTTATTTTTTGTTTTCTTGTTTTGATTGGTCAATATTTATCACGCAATTGGTTGCTAAACACATGAAGAAAATAATCATTAGTAAAACAGAGGGTACGAAATTGCTTAAAAGCCTACTCTAGCCTAGGCCCTGCCCCTTCCCGGTTGTTACGCCACTGTCGAATCATGTTTCTTATCCGAAATACCAACCTTTCAACCTTAAATCCACCTTTCTTGTTGTTATTTACGGCGTAATATGGCCGCCAGAAGATTTCTAAATTGTTTGTTGATCATATTCCTAATACACATTTGCACAAGTAAGCGGCAGTAAATTTGCTAAAGTACTTTAAACAAAATTAAAGGATAGGAAGAGATTTATTATATTTTGCTTTTTATTTGAATAAGCTTCATAGTAGCTTCGCGTAAAATCAATGCAGTATTGTTTATATTTGTTGAAGGCGAAGGTTTACGTCGACCTCAGTTAAAAGAAGATGCAGAAGAGGAAGAAGACGAAGTCAGCAATGAGCACAGCACTCTATCTAAAAACGTGGAGACTTTTCAAGTCCATCAAAATCGGATAGCAAATGAACACATAAAGAGGTACAAGTGCCACACATGCGAGCCCCCAACATGTTTAAATCCAACTACATGTACCGATGCCATCCAGTGTTGGACGTCACGAGTTAGAGAAAGTTCCGGTAGTTTGGAGATTTCTGCCAAGACAAGTGTTATTATTGTTTTTGTAGGACTAGAAAGTGTAATGAGAGGTTGTACCAAGGAAACTGAACAACTTCCCCTCATATGCCAAACTCCATCCTTTAGTGGGCAACAGAAACGCCAAGCTAGTGGCCAATTTCAAGTTGATTGTTGCATTGGTGATTTCTGCAACAGTGGAGATTTTCCAGAATTACCCCCTCTCTATACTAAGAACGTGACTGTACAATCAGATTCAATGGATTATGCTCTCAAAATGACGGCTGCGATTCTTGGACCTGTTGTAGTTATAGGGACGTTAGGTGAGCAAATATCATTTATGAAAGTTATTCCAACTAGAGTTGGTAATAATAAACGTCTAAAATGCACAATTTTGAAATTAAAACATTCTTTCTGACAAAAATAAGCAATCAAAGTAAATGTACTAATTGCCATTTTCTTCTTGGCAATATGCTAGTCATCTTTAGAACTCAGGCTGAAACTCTCCAAACTATGGAGAGTTTCAGCCTGCATCACACTCATTTAATCCTTGTTCTTCTTTTTTTCACTTGCTAGTTGTAGCTGCCCAATTGAAGTAAACCCCTCTTATTTGAAATTTCAAAAATGTGCATTTTGAAGGATCTTTTAATTTATTGTTTTGGTTTCTTGATCCCAAAATTGCATTGCTGATATTGAAATATCGAAATTGAGTCATGTGAGGATCATTTCCTCGTTAGAGAATTTATTTTCTGTCGAAATTTCGACGTAAAGTTAGATTTCAGTACTACTTTCGTGTCAAAAATAAATTACTCCCTAGGATATTCGGGATATTCGTTACTAGGTTGCCATAAATTTGGTCAGGTTGGAGGCTATGTGGTTTCTGGTGACAAACAAAAGATATCCCAAAAATGTAAGGCAGCAAGTTAATTGCAAATGACTAATTTCTCTCTAAGTAATAGATGATTTTTCGTTTCACAATCAATTTTGGTTACTGGCGGCATATTTATTTGGATTTAATCTCTCAATTCAAAGTAACAAACCTTAGGCATTCAAAATTACTTTTGAAAATTCTAGTTACACGCAACATGAAAAACGTTATTTCCCTAAAAGTTCGAATTCTAGGGAGTAATTTATTTTTGCCACGAGAGTACTCTGTCTACCCAAATTAGCCATAATTAACAATAAAACGGGTTGTCGTTTTAAAAAATCGACGATGATGTCATTGTGCGGCAGAAACGAAAGGGTCAGAAGAATGAAAATCACCCGAGTTTTTTTTGAAAAAAAAAAATGACCTGTCCGAATTCTTTTCGAGAAACTCAACGGGAAAAAATATTTCCATTGCAAGCTTTTGACACTCACTGTACCTATTGACTAACAGAGATAGATAAATAAAATCAGAATGCTGAAAAATTTTAAAAAGCCGAATTTTAATTATTGACGAATACCACAGGTGCTATTATCCTATTTTTGATGCGTCGTGTCCATCGTCGAAGGCTGTGCAACGAAAGTCGACTAGATCCCGACACATACTACGCTTCTGATGATTTATTAAGAGCAACAGCTGCCGGGGACAGCACGTTGAGAGAATACTTGGAAAATTCTTTGACATCCGGAAGCGGTTCCGGACTTCCTTTGTTGATACAAAGGACGATGGCAAAACAAATCTCACTGACCGAATGTATAGGAAAAGGACGTTACGGAGAAGTGTGGCGCGGTATCTGGTTTGGGGAGAACGTAGCAGTGAAGATATTTTTTTCAAGAGATGAGGCCAGTTGGAACCGAGAAACAGAAATATACAGGTAGGTACGACGATATTATCAAATTATGTATTGCTATGTGTTGTAACTTTATAGTACGATATTACTGCGGCATGAAAATATTCTCGGATATATTGGTTCCGACATGACTTCGCGTAATTCTTGTACGCAGTTGTGGCTCATAACTCATTACCATTCCTTGGGAAGTCTGTACGATCATTTAAATCGCACCACTCTCACCCATCAGCAACTGTTACGTCTTTGCTTGTCAATAGCTAATGGTCTGGTGCATCTACATACAGAAATATTTGGAACGGAAGTAAGTTTCGACAACAGTTTTTTATATGAGTTCGCTGATTCACTAAATATCACGACTTTATACATGTACTTGTATTTTTTCAAGGGTAAACCGGCCATTGCACATAGGGATATTAAAAGTAAAAATATATTGGTAAAAAATAATGGAACCTGTTGCATCGCAGATTTCGGTCTTGCAGTCACCCATCAGCAAGCTACTGATCAGTTAGATATTGGGTCTAACCCCAAAGTAGGAACGAAGAGATACATGAGCCCCGAGGTCCTAGACGAAACGTGAGTCGTCATATCTTCTTATTAAACGGTTATTTTACTCGTGATTCCAGCATACGAATGGATTATTTCGATTCGTTCCGTCGGGCAGATATTTACGCTTTAGGTTTAGTCTTGTGGGAACTTTGTCGGAGAACGGTCAGCAACGGTATCGCTGAGGATTATAAACCTCCATTTTATGATGTGGTGCCTAACGACCCTAGTTTCGAAGATATGAGGAAAGTGGTGTGTATTGATCAGCAAAGACCAAGTTTACTTAACAGATGGGCCAGTGATCCGGTATGCGATTTTTTTACGTAGTGAAAATCCATGTAATCCTTTTTTTTTAGATATTGAGTGTGATGGCCAAGCTAATGAGAGAATGCTGGCATCAGAATCCAAACGTTCGATTACCAGCGCTAAGGATAAAGAAAACTATTTTGAAGTTATGTAGTGGTGATAATTTAATAAATTTAGATGATATGGAAGTTTGTGTGTGACAATCTGACGTTAAAACATAAATGATAGAGTTTGTTTTAATATTACTTTGTGATGGCCTGAAATTTAATTGGCAACAAACTAAAATTAAATTTTTAACCACTTGTCTGTGGCTGTTTTAAATGATTGTTGAACATTTTTACAAAATTACCCGAGAGTAAAGTACTGTAGGTTTTTTAAATTATGTATGTTTTATTAGTATTATGATTCAAGTGCCAAATTACATTTATGTTGCAGTTGCAGGAGACAGTATTATTGTTTTAAAAAATTAAGTGTGATAAGTGTTTCAATTTGTTGCACCACAAGTTTACATAAGTTGTAGTCATATTATCGATACAAGTGCCATTTTTAGTAGATTTTTATTGATTATTGAACTCTGTCGTCTTCAAAATACTTTTTGATACTCCAAGGCCCAGTTGCACAAAGCGATGTCAAGTCGTTGTTAAAGTTAACATAATGTCAAGCGATCAGATTGGGGGATATTTAAGATTTTATTTGAATCAGCCAATCAAATGGGCGGATTTCCGACTTGACGCCTTGTTAGCTGACACGATGTTAACTAAGCTTTATACCACCGGGCCTAAAGAAACAAGTAGATGGTAATTTAAAAAAAGCAACACCTACTGCAACTATCAGATACAACATAAGTTATTTGGATAGGACAACTTATTGTTTTATTAATTAAGAATTATTTAGATTCTAAGATATTCTTTTAAGTGATGTTATCAAAGTTTGCATTTTTTAATTGTATAATATTTTTTCTACTCAATCGCGAAATTATTTACTTATAACGGGTGTTTTTTTTTAATTTGGCATTGAAGTGTCGATTGTGAACGCACTATACAGGTTACGGATCACGGATCAGTTGTTTAAATCTTACGCTTTTACACGAGTGGTGCGATCTCAATCGACTCTCCAACGCCTACTTCGACGCCAAATTAAAAAAAAAAAACAGCCTTTATGTTTTGCTAATGTTAATTCATTTGTGTAGGTGTTGTTGACTTGACTTAACCTTAATGTTTCAAATACTGAATTCTTTTATTGTTGTAAATACTTCAAATATTTATATCTTGACGTCATATCTGTTAAGAAAAGCTGCTGGAATTCAACAATCCTTTTAAAGACGAAAAAGTCGTTCGAGTCGAGCAGTTTTTTTGATGTTATTTTTTTAATAAATTCTAGTAACAGATTCATATCAATTTATTTATCAAATTATGAGGAATATCCGTGAGTCGCTCATCCAAATCATAATCACTTTTTTACTTTTTTAAGTTGATTTGTTTTTTTTTTCATTCCTATTAGTATTTATTAAATGTTTCATTCATTTGTATATATTCATTTATATTTCTGTATTGGAAGAATAATATAAGTAATACATTTAATTTTCATTCATGTTTTTTATTCCTTTTACTGGAATGTAAATAATAGTGTGTAAAAACTATATGATCCTCATGTATAGTTACAAGGGTGAACAATATTTCAAAATTTTACAAGAGTTCACATTTTGATTTATTTTGTAATTTGTTAGCTAAAACCAAAAAAAAATTGTGGTTTACAATGTATGGAGATTTTAGTAGCATTGTACTATGGCGGACAATAAATTTAGGCCGGCCTGTCATTGGCTTGACATCAAAATGTGAAGCTGGCATTATGTTTAACTAACCCCATTTTCGATTTTTGTCATTCTTGTCATTGTGACAGCAATAATCAAACTCAAAATTGGGAAAAGAAGCGTGCACCAGAGAGAAGTGCTACTACAAATCAGTTATGCTAGTGGGCCACGATCTGTAAGTTACAAAAAGGGCGAAGGAAACGCCAAACAGCTTGAAAACCTCCAGTTTGACAAACTGACACATCAGTCATTATGACAATAAATGGTCGCTTATATTGACTTTTTTGAAATGTCAGAAATTTGCCGGCTTAAATTTATTGTCCGCCATAGTACCAACTGTTGCATGTTTTATAGTCATTTATGTAATAAACAAGTAAGAGTACTATGGCGGCCAAAAATTTTTGGCCGTCACTTTCTTGACATTCAAGTAAAATGTAAATAAACCTTTAGGAATCGTAACCCCACTTTCGATTCTTGTCATTTTGACAATCAATTTAAACTGTTTGAAGCTCAGATATTCCAAAAATCCGAGATGAATGAACAAAATTAGAGCAATCGTACTATTCCGGACACGGAATCTTGGCCACAACTGATATTTAACTGACAAATATGTGTGAACTGGCCTTTATTGAATATAACCCAACTTTTGACTCGATAATGCAATTTCCTTGCTTTTTTGATGTCACAAGAAAAACTTCAAAGTGATTTTTAATAATAATTGTCATTTATTAATGACACTTATGATTGGTTTACATCATTTTTTTTAGAAATGTCTAATGTTGGCCAAGATTCCGTGTCCGGAATAGTACCGAGCGATCATTTAAAAAATAAATCGAGTTTGCTTTGGAGCCTATGCTATAGCATGGGTTGCCGTAGGTAACACTGGGTAACACGCCGACTCGATTTATTTTTTAATTGATCGCACGTGCGGGAAGACGATGTTCCCGCATGAGCGCGTTTTTAAAGCACGGGCGACGAAGGAGCGAGTGCCTTTAATTAATGCGCAAATGAACGGAAGATGTCTTCACGCAAGTGGTTCGTACAATATTTTTTGTACGAAAATTAAATTAATTTTTTTTTGTTTTAATACATTAAACATAAACGAACATAAAACCAAGTAGGCAGTGATCTTTGGTTATTGGAAACAATTGCTTCACTTGATATTTCAATTTTTGCAAAAATTTGTGAATTTTGTAGGAACAATATTATTGTTTATTTTATGTTGATAAGCACTGCACTATTACTTGATAGTAATATCCGTAATAGTGTATGTACTCCGGCAAAATTGCCGTGCCGCCGGGTGGAGGTGGGATACGAAGATTAGTATTTTATAAATCAATTTCAGTTCGGCCCATTGTACAAAACAAAATAATCACGGAGTTAGAGCAAAAATAAGTTTATTAAATTTACTACGTGGCTTGCCAAGTAGGCTGACGTAATGTAAACTCAACAAGCTTCAAACGGTAATAATTTTCAATGGACACCTTTTCAAATAAAGAAATGATTAAATGGGAGAGATTTTGAAAAATGGGCAGTTTTATTTCATAAACATAAAACATAGGACATCATAATTACATCAAAATAAATAAAATTCTACTTCAACAATTATGTAACTATGGCGGACAATAAATTTAGGCCGGCAAATTTCAGACGTTTCAAAAAAGTTAATGCAAGCGACCATTTATTGTCATTAATCATTATGACTGATGTGTTAGTTTGTCAAACTGAATGTTTATCAAGCTAGTCCAATCAATAGGAAGTTTTACCTTGCAAAAGGTACAAAAAAGTTTATACTTGGCAGGTATCTTCTATCAGGCATATTATTAATGTTGTTGAGTTTGCGACCTTGGGGGGGTTGCCGCTCGCCCCGCCATACTGGAGAATAGGGGTGCAAAATCACATTTTTGCGATTATTTCATTATCCGTGCGAGATACCTCTATCTAAGTTATTATAGAAAATGTAGAGCATGCAATTCTCTACATTTTTTGTTCTTTATGTTTTTTTGTCAGATCAATAGTTTCGTAGTTACAGCGTGTAGAAATCGAGAATTTCTTTTATTTTTGTATTTTTTATTCTGTTCCACACCACCACAGAGGTAGAGCAATAGGGTGCGTTTTTTTTTATGTGGTGTCCCCAGTGGGCATAGTCCACGATGCAGTAGAAATTTACTGTTTTTTTACTCTTTTTGATCTCTTTGTGTCGTAGACGGACCCTAATGATCTGGATCGAACGGTATAGATGAGCTGAATTCATCAGAGTTTATGAATTCGGGAATTCCTCTTGAGAATTTTCCTCTTGTTCCTCAGGGTCATCATCATCATCATCAAGATCATCTGGCGTTTGTCAAAATAGAAATTCATTGATTTCAGGTATTTGTTCGTCTTGATCTTCAGATTCTGGAACGTCTGTGATTATTTCATTATCCGTGCGAGATACGTATATCTAACTACTTACAAAAAATGTAGAACATATAATTTTCTACAATTTTTGTTCTTTACGTTTTTTTTTGTCAGATCAATAGTTTCGTAGTTACAGCCTGTAGAAATCGAGCATTTATTGTTTGTTCGTCTACGGGAATATCGGACTCCAACGTGTATACTAATGAAACAGGTAAACGCCAAATGATCCTGATGATGATGATGATGACCCTGAGGAACAAGAGGAAAATTCTCAAGAGGAATTCTCGAATTCATAAACTCTGATGAATTCAGCTCATCTAAACCGATCGATCCAGATCATTTGGATCCGTCTACGTTACAAAGAGATCAAAAAGAGTAAAACAGTAAATTTCTACTGCATCGTAGACTATGCCCACCGGGGACACTACGTAAAAAAAAAATGCACCCTATTGCTGTACCTCTATGGTGGTGTGGAAAAGAATAAAAAGTACAAAAATAATAGAAATTCTCGATTTCTACACGCTGTAACTACGAAACTATTGATCTGACAAAAAAACATAAAGAACAAAAAGTGAAGAGAATTGTACGCTCTACATTTTTTATAATAACTTAGATAGACGTATCTCGCACGGATAATGAAATAATCGCAAAAATGTGATTTTCCACCCCTATTCTCCAGTATGGCGGGGAGAGCGACAACCCCCCAAGGTCGCAAACTCGGCAATATTAATAATATGCCTAATAGAAGATACCTGCCAAGTATAAACTTTTCTGTACCTTTTGCAAGGTGGAGCCATTTTTATGTCTCTATTGACTGGACTAAGCTGTTTGGCGTTTCCTTCGCCCTTTTCGTAACTTTCAGATCATGACGCACTAGCATTACTGATTTGTAGTACGTTATCTCTGTTTGTAGTAGCACTTCTCTCTGGTGCACGCTTCTTTTCCCAATTTTAATTTTGATTATCCCTGTCACGATGACAAGAATGACAAAAATCGAAAATGGGGTTAGTTGAACATAATGCCAGCTTCACATTTTGATGTCAAGGCAATGACAGGCCGGCCTAAATTTATTGTCCGCCATAGTACCTACTTTAATTATTTTTGAATTTTCATTTCATAAACTGTTCAAACTGTCTTCCATAGGCTGTAAGACACTAAACTAACCAAGACGATCATAAAAATTTTGTCGAAATTATTTTATTCTGTAGTATAAAATAAACTTAAATTGATTTATAAAATAAAATATCTTACTAATCTAATATTCTGCAAAATTTCACTTAAAAATTCCTGTTAAAAATCCTATTAACACGATCCAAAGTTTTTGTCATGTAAATCCCTATGGCCAGCGTTAAAAAAAAGGCACTGTATACAGTGGCGGCTGGTCAGGGGTGGCAGATACGGCAGTGCCGACCCAGAAATTTATTTGAAAAGAACACAATTCAAAACAGTTCATTTATACTTTTTTTTTTAAACAAGTTTCATCATTTATATCTCTCTAATATGCATATATTTTTCAAATTTTATGACATTAGCCCTTACTGGAGATTTAAAGGTCCATTAATTCATGGTCCCAGTATCCCGTAAAAGTGAGCGCATTAAAATAAATATACGCGTGAGCATGTCCGATGAAATTGCACGCTGTTTGGGTTTGGGTCGGCAAGTAGTACCAGATCTAGATCCGCGACAGCGAGAGTTGCGTTAAATGCACCGATGCTTGCTTGCCAGATGCGCAGAACGTCGAGATTATTGCAATGCGGTTCCCTAGTTGGTACTGCATGCCGTACCGCACCGCTTTTCAGTCTTTAAATTCATAGATTCGAATTGTTTTTTTTTAACGAATCACTTAATTCTCATTGATCTTATTAATTAAAAAGTAACATTTTTAGTTGTTAATAAAATAATAGAAATTTGTATTTATTGAGAAAACAGCTGTGGGTTTTTGTGAACATTTTCAATAAAGCACTACATAATTAAAACCTCCTAGCTCCTATTTTTTTTTATACCTTTAAATATCAATTTAATATTTACAGACCATAAGAAGCTTTAATATTATGTTTAAGTTTTCTTCTTCTTCACTAAGTTCGATGAAGAAGAAATATTTAATAAAATTATTGCTCTTAAATTAAATGTTACATTTAGAAATTTAAAAAAAAATCTATAGAAAAATAATGAAACTGAAATAATATAATTTAACTGAAAATGTAAGTTGATTGGCATTTGGCTTTGGCATAAAAATAGGAATTTGTTAGGAAGTATTGGGTGGCGACAGCGATTCAGTTTCTGGGTACGGCAGCGCCGTACCTCATTAACGCAGAGTAAGGGTTTTTGTTAGCACTCAACAGTTTGACGTTTAAATTGTGTTACTTTAATTTTTATTGTTCCGTGTTAATAATGGCAAATGTTCGACAAGTGGTGAGCAATAATAATTCAGATACTCTAGATTTTTTACTGAGAAATAAATTCTCTTCATTATTTTACGATGACAAACTGTTTGTTAAGGATTTGAAACGGCCTCGTCCTGCATATCAAATTTAGTAATTTAGTAAAGCGGACAGCTCCAATCGTGGTTTTTGTGTTTCATGCTATGAAAAGTGCAAGTGGATTACAGGTAGCGAAATTAGGAATAGATTGTTTTGTTGGCCGTGCTTACTTTTTTCTGAGCAACGTCCAGATCCGTGAAACTAACTGTACAGGCTTTAACAATCGTAAAGAGATCGGTAGGGCACTGCAAAAACACGGTATTTCAAAAGATACTAACATTTAAATTATTTGGAAGAAAACAAAATATTGCAAACGTCTTAGACAATGCACATCGCCAAAGTGTTATTAATTGGACGATTAATTGACATCACTACATATTTATTTAGGAACACAAGAGCTAGCGTTTGGAGGGCATAAACGAAAATTCATTTAATCAGGGCAATTTTAGAGAACTTGCAAAATTATTAAGTGGCATAATGATAAATTTAAACAATTTTTAGACGAATCCACTGGTTTGTCCAAGACCATACAAAATGAGATCATTCAAAGTATTAATAATGTAATTATAATTACAGTTGAGGATGAAGTAAAGAGCGCCCCTTGTTTTTCATGGCAAACATAACTTTGCCTACTCGTGGTATTATATGTGATATTTTTTTTTGGAATTTGGTTTTCTTTTACATTTTTATAGTTGTTTCGCTACGTTTTTTTTTTTTATAAATTATTAGTTACCTACGTTACCTTACCAAATTCCTTAATCCTCCCCTCCTAGCAAGCATTGCTCTAGCGGGAGCGGGTGCAACTGAACTGCGCACAAAACTCATTAGATCCTTAATCCAACACTCGAACTGCGCTCAAGAAATTTACTCTACCTGAACTGACCTTTACAAACACCTAAACTGCGCTCAGTATCCAAAGGGATTCGAGAGATGATATTGATAAAAACACGTTTTCCATATTTACCCTTTCAGTAAAACTAAAATTCACAAATAACTTAGTTACTTAATTCCCTTATTTATAATTTTTTCTCAACTTCTTACCACTCCTTCCAGCGCCCAGTAAACGTATTCTGAAAATTTTTATTGGTCATCGTCTCATCGTCCTTCTCGGTTCTCCTATCTGAATGTTCAATGGACAACTATTTAATCTTTTGACCTCCCGATAGTTGATAGTTAAATTCTTTTTGGAAATTGAAAATGTTGGTTTATGATGCTGCTTCTAATAATTCCGCCGACAAGTACCTACTTTCGGTACGTACAATTCTCAAACAATTGGTTAAATCCCATCATTCGACGTCTATTTGTCGCCGTCCTGTGGCAAAACCCACAGGAGGCAACGTGGAACCAAGTAAATGTATAATCAATTTAGTAAGTACCTGCATAAGTGCTGAGCGCAGTTCAGTTGAGGATTAAGCAACCCTACTAATGACCTGACTACCTGTTCCTAATCTGTGCGCAGTTCGAGTGCCTCCGCTCTAGCTAGACCTTCCTCTTGGTTCTTGCTGAACAGTGAATTTGTTCTTTATCAAAAAAAAAGTTTTTTTTTTAATTTCTATTATATTATTATTATTATTATTATTAAACATTATTTTAAATAAATATGGAACAAATACGGCGACAACTTTGAGCATTTAAAAAAAATACCAACGAATCTGCCGTACCAGCTGAAATTGTTACGAGCCGCCACTGACTGTATAGGTATTTTTTTTTTAGTAGTGGACAAGCGGTTTTGCTATATCTATTTGTTTTTATTATTAATTTTGCCGTGTGAAAATAAAACCAAATTATTTCTTGTAAAGGTAAAAATTTTGCACTTTTGTGTTCTGAACTGTAGTTCAGTTTTACGTTTATAAATATTATTGATCAGTCTAGCCACCACACGACAAATACACCATACACCTGTGTAGAGTGGTCTGTTCGGTCGTGCGGTAGTCCGGTATCTCTGGTCCGGTGGTACAGGGATGGTAAATGTGGATGGTACTACCACTACCACTATACTGTGGTACTACTTGCTCGATGACAGAAGTGACAGAACAACAAATAAACAAATACGTCTCAGGAAGAATACTAGTTCGGTTGCGTTGTGATTTTATTGTGGTAAACGTTAAGAGGTAACAACAAATTGTGATTATTTGAGGACGTTAATGTTTATTTTTTACTTATGAAGCGGTTCAGGTTTAAAGTGATGATTATTTAAATAGCAAGAAGTTAACGTAGAGGTTATGTTGTTTATATTTCAATGTTAGTGCTTAATTTGAACATTTCTCATCTCTCTACGCTATAAAACTCATAGATGCACTCGAATAAGAATAATTCGAAAACTTCTCAGTCCGAAGTTCGCGAAGAATGTTCAAAAACGAACAGAAGTTCAGTGACGAGGTTCCACCCTTATCACGGCGAAAACATTGTGTTAACCGAAGACAATACTGTCGCTTATCGTCGGAAAAGTTTTCAAAATGCACTCACGTTCAGTGAAAAACCGTTGTCGCCTGGTGAAATTTTTCTAGTGGAAATTGAAGCCAACGAAAGAGGATGGAGTGGTCACATGCGCTTAGGATTGACTCAACTCAGCCCGTTATCGATAAGCCGCAACGGTTCGATGCCCGAATACGCCCTTCCAGATTTAGTGGAGAGCTACAACAGGGGTACTTCTTGGATTTATGGAATCAGTAAAGCTCACAACAAAGCATTCGAACATCGGACTAATAACTCGGTGACGCAGAAACAAAAACATTTTGTCAGTGACGGTGATTCGTTAAGGACGCGATTTGGAAATGTTCCAATGAGTCTTTTAAAACCCACAAGGCCTAACAAGGATGATATTTTACCAACTGATGTTGGAAGTAGAATTGGTGTTATGTATTTGCCTACAGGTCCCTTAGAAGCAGATATGCACTACATAATCAATGGAGAGGATCAAGGGGTTTGTGTTAAACACATTCCATATATGAGCGCTCCTTTATATGTTGTAGTTGATGTTTATGGCACTACAAAAAAAGTACGAATTGTACAGTTGTACGGAGGTAGGCTTGAATTTGTGTTGGTTACATGAGGTCATGTTAATTTAATTTTCAGTTCCTACACTGCAGGCAGCTTGTCGGGACGCCATCTTATCTCATATTACAAAAAAAGCCGTATCATCATTACCCTTGCCGAATCTTCTGAAAAAGTACCTTTTATATCAGTCTTAAGAATCTTTAATAAAAATGATCTCTATGTATTCTCTCACTGCCTGATTTGTCTTTATTCCATTTTTTCCATAAGTATATTAAAGTACTTCTTTTTTCAACATCTAATAATAAAATTGTACTTTATCCATCAAAATCGCGTTCTTAAAGCAGCACTTTAATCTTAAGGCTTGATAAAATGTTATTTTATTCACTGCTGAATAATGTAATAATAATCCACTTTTTATTTAAAGACGGGGTTAAATGATATCTTTACCGTTTTAGGTTTTAGATGTTCAGACAAATAATACCAAGTACATACCTCCTTCATGACACCTTTTACATTTTTCACAGTTTTCCATTTACAAAGTGGAAATTTATTTCTAGACATTTTGTAGATTTTTCAGTTAATAATGTTACTTGTTTGTAAAAAAAAAACACAATAGCAACGAGCTGGGTACGATCTACTAAAAACAGTTGTAAAAATGTAATTGTGTCAAACAGTTTTCCTAATTTCTGTCAACTGTATTTCCAAAAAAATTTTTTTTCAGGAAACAAATAGTTATTTAATCAATTAAACCCATAAAAAAAGTCCCATATTTGGTAATAAAAAACTACTATTATTTAACGAGTTTGTGTGTAAATTGGTCTTTTTTTTGGTATGAGTGGGCCATTCGAAATGAATGCCTTAACAGCTTTGTTAAAACAGCAAATTAGAAACAGAATGATTTCGCGATTTTGATATACAAATAACTAAAGTCCATTCAAAAATCAAAAAACCACCACTTGTTGCTTTACGTTGGTAAAATTAAAAAATCCTATACTTGGGCCAACCAACAAATATAGTAATAAAACCGCCTCCTAGTACCCGCGTATTTTAAATAGCAGCTTCCAATTGGCTTATTCAAAACGTGCGCAGATTTTCGAAAGCCTGATGTACAGCCGCGATCAATAAATTTTGGCACTATAGTCTATTTTTTCCTGGTAGTCGCGTGCGTGCGCATTTACAAAATCCTGCAACGAAATGCCTCTTTCCTATTGGTTACTTTATTTTTCTACTTACACTAGAGAAATGTGCAATATTACAGTGTTCTGTACTGTCAATCAGGTCCAAGCTGCCATTTTTGTTTCATCGTGTCTTAGTTTTCCTTTCGTGTTTTGTGTGTATTTTGTGTTGTGTCCGTTTATTTATTAAAAAAACAGTTCTTAGAGGTTAAGAAGTTTTTATATGTCAACAAGATGTCTTAATTTCGATCACCAAACGGCGTAAGTTGGATTTATGCTAACATCAAGTAACAGTTTTTTTATTAATGCATATTTATAGCAAATTTCTCACAAGCCGAGAAAGAAATGATCGTTAAAGTATTTCGTGGGATCTCCAAGGATTTTGCCGAGTTAACCAAGACGACTCAAATGGAAAAAACTGCAGATTATACTGGTATTGATTTCTGAGTTTTTTTTTGTTGTATCACAGCTTAATTACTTTGTGTTGAAGGTTGTGGATTTAGAACCATTCAATGA
This sequence comes from Tenebrio molitor, assembly GCF_963966145.1. NCBI lineage: Eukaryota > Metazoa > Arthropoda > Insecta > Coleoptera > Tenebrionidae > Tenebrio > Tenebrio molitor. Next base: position 16,377,242 of record NC_091047.1, read on the forward strand.
TACTTGGCGGAAGAAAAGAAGTATGGGCAATTACAGGCACCGAAGAAACCTGATAGGAAATGGATGAACATCAAAAATATCTTATTCGAAAAACAGTGCACTCATTTTTCTCTGCAAACGGAATTCCTACAATTGATGCTGTGTACAGGGAAGTGCAAAACAATGAAGAAATTCCAAACATCAGTTGTTCTAAGCTTTATAATGTTTTACACGAATTAAAATTCAAGTAAGTACATACATTGTTTTCAATTAACTGTAAACATTGAAATCTATGTTTATTTCAAATAGCACAAATAACGAAACAGAAAAAGCCTGTTAATAGAAAGAGAAGACATATCTTGACGAAGAAGATATTTACGGGAAATAAAAAAAATACGCCAAGAAGGAAGACCTTTTCTCTTGCAAGATACATGGTTATTAGAAATGATTGTAGTCGAAGCAGGCCATGTCCATGTTATGAAATTTTTGCCGCTTTCACGTGAACTGACAATTATTGTCGATGTCACTGTAATTTTTTTTTAGATGAAAAGTGCGGTGTTGATTATTTTATTTTATTTTTTTTTAAATTAACGATTGAATCCAAAAGTATCGAGTTGTTTTGTACCCAATTTAACTCCTGTGTGTATAAAATAAAAAATGTTGTACATATAATATTTGTTATCAATTTTTCCACGAGTTGATTCATAAACTTTTTTGTTTACATTTTACAAATTATACAAAAATTAAATCATAAACATGAGTTTTAATCTGCAACCACAAATACTGATCCCCCTAGATAATATGCAACCAAAAATACTAACAATTCCTGCATCCTGCTAAAAATCTTAGCTATGTGATTCTACCTTTCGGAGATGCGCACGCACGCGCCTACCAGGAAAAAATAGACTTTAGTGTCATCGTGCTGTCATACATTCTAAAACGACCTTAATTTTGATTGTGTCAATTTTGAAAATGTGAATGTCAGATTTACCGACAAAACATTCCAGAAGTTTTAAAAATCAGACAAATGGAATAGAACGAGGTTTTAATTAATAAAAAATAAATAAATAAAAACCATTAACTTAATATTTCGGCAGTTTGACCACGTGTTTATGTTTGTTTTCCTTGGCATTTTTCGATTTGTATTACAAAATAGTTTTTTTTTTTTTCAAGACATAAGAATAACAAATGGCAAAGAACCTGCTTCATTGTGAAACAGGCTTCGGCGTATATCGTTATACCTAGTGGTCGCCAACACTCTAATAGCAGACCTTTTTTGCTCGCTATTGCAGTCGGCTCATAAAAAACTGGTTTGTTGAGATGACACGCGCGATGTGCATACAGGAGCGTATTCAAAATATATTAACGATTGAATCTGAATAAGTGAGTATACACCGTTCACACATGGGAGTTAAATTGGGTGCAAAACAACTCAATATGTTCACATCAAGTTGATGTTTTTTTATGTGGAGCGGCAACCATAAATTTTACATTCAGTTTTCACGCCTACTTCGACTACAATCATTTAGAATAACCCTGTATTTAGAATTTTGTTTTTGGCAAGGGATGCTCATACCTCCCCGCGGTTCTTGCTGGGCAATAAAAATTAGATTTATAATATATTATATGTTTGTACATTTTCCTGAATACGCTCCTGATTGCACGCGTCTTATTAATTTGCAGCTGTGTCGGAACCTTTGTCTTGTTTTTAAAATCCTGTTTTGTTTTATTTTGAGGCTGCTACTAAAGTGTTGGCAGCATATATGTAGTACTTCTATATTGCCAGCTCCCTATCTTGCCCAATGTGCTGTAAGTGGGAAAACAGTAAAGGATGGCCTCGGTACTTGGCCCATTCTACGCATGTGCAAGTATAAGTGCGGCAATGTTACCTCGAAGACAGAAAGTGACAGTTTCGTTGACAGAAAGTATAAACATCTCTGATTCGTTTAGAAGAGGTCTGAGAGGCATGCGTATTACAACTTCGGTACCGAGAGATTTGAGATAGCGATATCTAGCTATACCGTAATGTTTTCCCGGTGTTTCTCTCTTTTACTGGCAATATAGAAGTACTACATATATGGTTGGCAGGTACTATACGAGAGGCTAAATAACCCAGGACGATCCTAACCAATACGCATGCGTTAGTAACTTGGGTGCTTTGTTGTTACATGCTGTACTGCGTGCTGCTTGTAAGGCAAAGAACAGTAGATGAGTAGAACACAAACTAAAGATATAACTATATTTTTAGAATCTTTTAATAGGTCTATTATTGTATTCAATTTGGAATCGTGTATGGCCATCTATTAAAGCACTCGTAGTTTAATGGATCTCTAAGAAAATGTTTATCAATATTTCAGTGTATTATTGTCATTTACACCAAAAAACTTCCAATACTAATGTTCAAACTCTACTTTTTAACATATGTTGCAGATGTAGTTGCATCCGTTACCTTGAATTACCAATTACATAATACAAAATTCCCTAGAATTTGAAAATTTATTTTTTTTATTTAAAAAGTAAAAAAAAATCTAAAAAATAACATAAAAAACTCGCCTACAGGTCGTTTTCTAGACCTGGGATTCGTGCGCCAAATCAACCCTTATAAAACTCGTTGTCCAAACATTTCATCACAGTTTTTTTAGCAGCAACATCTAAAATCGTTTCCACGGAAACGCATACATTTCAGGAAGGCGTGTGTGATTGGTTATCTTAAAATCGTTTTCATTTCAAAACTAATATACCTACTTTTCACGTTTGTTGTTGTAGAATCCTTGTTGGACTAAATATTAAAATTCACAGTTAACAGCTGACGCGCGAGTGATGGGACACCCTGTATAAATGAGTTTACTACATAAAAAAGGTCTTTTATTGTATTGTTTCTTATTAGATACGCAAGTGTTGTTCTAATTTTTAAACAATAAATTTGCGATAACGTGAACGTCAAATTTAAATAACGCGCAAAATTATAGGACTTGCGCACAAGTATGGAATGGCCTGGGTCATTTAGCCTCTCGTTATATCGTTCTACGCAACTACTCTCGTGTCAAAAATGGATTACTCCCTAGAATTCGAACTTTTAGCGAAATAACGTTTTTCATGTTGTGTGTAACTAGAATTTTCAAAAGTTATTTTGAATGCCTAAGGTTGGTTACTTTGAATTGAGAGATTAAATCCAAATAAATATGCCGCCAGTAACCAAAATTGATTGTGGAATGAAAAATCATCTATCACTTAGCGAGAAATTGGTCATTTGCAACTGTTACAATTAATTTGCTGTCTTACATTTTTACGAGAGGCTAAATAACCCAGGACGATCCTTACCAATACGCATGCGTTAGTAACTTGGGTGCTTTGTTGTTACATGTACCGCATCCGCATGGTACTGTACCGCGTGCTGCACGTAAGGCAAAGAACAGTAGATGAGTAGAACACAAACTAAAGATATAATTTTTAACATATGTTGCAGATGTAGTTGCATCCTTTACCTTGAATTACCAATTACATAATACAAAATTCCCTAGAATTTAAAATTTTAATTTTTTTATTTAAAAATTAAAAAATAAATAAAAAATAACATAAAAAACTCGCGTATAGGTCGTTTTCTAGACCTGGGATTCGTGGGCAAAATCAACCCTTATAAAACTCGTCCAAACATTTCATCACAGTTTTTTTTAGGAGCAACATCTAAAATCGTTTTCTCGGAAACGCATACATTTAGTAGAGTTACCTTCAAGCAGGCGTGTGTGATTGGTTATCTTAAAATCGTTTTCATTTCAAAAGTAATATACTTTTCACGTTTGTTGTTGTAGAATTCTTGTTGGATTAAATATTAAAATTCACAGTTAACAGCTGACGCGCGAGTTCTGGGATACCCTGTATAAATGAGTTTACTACATAAAGGTCTTTTATTGTATTGTTTCTTATTAGATACGCAAGTGTTGTTCTAATTTTTAAACAATAAATTTGCGATATTTTCTAAGTCCGTGAACGTCAAATTTAAATAACGCCCAAAATTATAGGACTTGCGCACAAGTATGGAATGGCCTGGGTCATTTAGCCTCTCGTACATTTTTGGGATATCTTTTGTTTGTCACCAGAAACCACATAGCCTCCAACCTAACCAAATTTATGGCAACTTAGTAACGAATATCCCTAAATCCTAGGGAGTAATCCATTTTTGACACGAGAGTAGGCCACATCCTCTTTTTTTTTATTACTACGAGTATGTATATCTGTCGGTTGGCCCAAGTATAGGTAGATATTTTTTCATACTATATTGGTAACTACGGACTGTTTAAGTTGGTGACACTGGATCGTATTTTAAATCGTATAACAGGAGTAACTTCCGGTTGTTGGTGGCTTGTCGTTGTTAATGCTATACCTATATCAGATATTTGTAAAATAAACCAACAAAGATATCCAGTTGCAGTGTTATAAATAACCGAATTAATAAATTTTCTTAATTGTACTGCCAACTTAAACAGTCCTTCTTGATCACCCGGTATAGATTATGACATTTATTTGATTCAAAATAAAATTCAAATGCTTTGAATTTCGTTCATATTATTTTATTAGCAGCACGTTTCATTTATTTATTGATTCTTATTATTTTTACTTAAACATGCCCAGAAAAACAAGACACTTAATGTCACTTTGACATTAACCAATTTTATTCATTAAAAACAAGTGACAGTCAACATGAGGTGATAAAATTATAATCGATTTGATAGCCTCTTCTGCGTCTTTGTTTCTGTATTTTAAAAGAAGCTTTCAATGACTCCGAAGTCTATTTAAAATTTCAGGGTTCTAGCTTAAACCATTTAAGTTAAGCCGGTTCCATACATAATCGCAACCCTGTATGTTTTGTTACAGTCGAATGCAAAAAAAGTAGACAAGAAGTTTTCGGCTGCTTGGTCCAGTCTTAAAGTTTTTCGATTTTGGTTGGCAGCCGACTACAACTGTATTTTTGGTTGCCTAGCCGAATGCAAAGAAAGTGAGAGAAGTCACAGATTACTCATATAAGTAATCTGTGAAGAAGTTGTCGGTATTAGAAAAGCCACATTTATACAATAACATTTTGAGGAAAAACAATTACAGGAAACTGTTTTTGTCTACTTTTCACAGACCAATAACTATGTTTAATTGTCTGTGCTACTTTTTTTGCATTCGACTGTACTTTGAAATATTTTATAATAAATGTTTTTTTTTATTATACTTGAATCATAATCCCTGTTTTTGACACTAAAATGCGTGCGAAAAAGGGCCTTTAAAACACTAAAGCTTTAAGGGTTGCTTAGGTAACAACAAATTCATCTACATTTTGAACAATGATAAATAGACATTTATACACAATTTATGATAGCAACGAAACAACAACAATTGACCATTTCTATATTAACGATTAATGACACAGATTACTTCGCAAAAGGTATTTCAATTTACTTTTTTTGTTATAATTTTCAGATTGTAGTGCAGGTATAATAAAAAATAGCGTATGATACACGTTTATAAGGGCCTTTAAAGCACTTGCGACGTTAAAAGCACTCCGCTACGCGTCGTGCTCTTAAACTCGTCGCGCGTGCTTTAAAGGCTTCTTTATAAACTTGTATCATAATATACTATTTTTGCTCGACACTGTCAGAATTTGAGAATTTTCTCCTATGTGAACGGATTTTGATAAATGTCACAACTTGTCAAAACGAAACGTCAAGCTAATTTTATAGCTAAAATTTGTTGCAAAATCAAAAATCCACCAACACTGCATTGTAACTCGAAAATACAACCGACAACGTCGCTAACTTTTGTTTTTAGTGTGTTTGAAAGTGTCAGAAAAACGTGGGGTTAGGAAATAAAACTGTTGACAGTCGTTTTGGTCGTAGTTCATCGTGTTTTTTAAATTCTTCGAAGCACTTAATGAACGCTCGCTTTAATTTAGCGGTTAAAAGATTCCTTGTTTTTTGAGGCGTTTTTATAATTTGATATTTGTGACACACTGAAGGTCAAATTTTGGCGGAAGGTTAGGCCAACCCAGAAAAATGAAACTTATTCTACTTATTCTAGGATTTCTTTTTTTCTGCCAACATAATTCAACAGGTGGTGGATTTTTGGTTTTGAAACAGATTATACATATATTAAGACAACAAGGGTTTTATAGACGATTTAAAAATCGAGGTCGTAGTTTAAATCAGAGCGACCGCAGGGAGCGAGGATTTAATAGACCGAGATTTTTAAACCATAAAACACGCGTTGTCTTCAAGATTTTTTCTAACACTAACATCTTATCAGAAATTTTAATAAATTCAGAAATTATTCGAGGCGCATCCGTAGAGGGGCGCATCACAATACAGAAAATGCCAAGGTTGCCGTGGGTACTATGGTAATAATATCAACAAATTTGGAAAAAAACAATCTTCATCGTTGAAATGTGCCAAAACGTTCCAGAAGAAATAAGAAAAAAAGGGGCAATTTGTTACCAATGAAGTCTAAAAGTGCATACGAAAAGGTGTATGTTTCGTTTCAAGGCAGGTAAAACTAGGCCAACTGAAAAGCCGTTTATTTCATTTCAAACATTTCAAATAATGCAACCCAAACTACACGAATTTTGAAATTTTCATCAGGTAAACCCTACTCGTCGCGCGTGCTTTAAAAGCTTCCTTATAAACTTGTATCATAATACCCTGTATAGTATATTTGTTCGATACTGTCAGAATTTGAGAATTTTCTCCTGTGTGAATGTCACAGCTTGTCAGAATGAAACGTAAGCTAATTTTAAAGATTTGAAGCGATTTGGAGCCTTTAAGGGGCTCGTCGAACAAAAAACGTTGTATTCAACTCGTTCTTGTGTAAATTGGGCTTTTTTTGACATGAGTGGGCCAGTTTAAAACGCGAGTGAAACGAGTACTGCGAAAGTGCACTCCTAAATCCACGTTTCACGAGGTAGGGTAAATGGAGTTAACTCTTTACACTCCAAGCTGTGTGTGACTCCAAGGAGGGATTGTCGAACGACAAAAATTTCACTTCGTACACTCCAATACCCGAATGGTCATTTAAGTGTAAAAAGAGTGGATCGAGTGGAATAACCGAATGCACATATGAATCACTTATTTTCAAACGATGAAACGAACCGTCTAAATTAATAAAATAATACAAAAGGGTAAAAACGGCTAAAAACCCGGGATAAGTCATTTTCGCAATGACCGATTTATTTAAGAAGACCAGATGGGTGGTTGTTGGATAATGAGAGTAAAGATATTTTATTTTTTATCTCTCCACTTATAGATAAAATGTTATCAGTAACCATTTGTTCCAAAAATAGGATCTATTTTTGTGTTGTCGTTATTTCGTTTTATTCCTAAACAAGAAAAATACTCCATCAAATTGAGAGAGGGAGTTATGTTAAAGATGCGACACAGTTTTCGTCAAAATCTGTTTACGTATTTATACTGAACCGTTAATTACAGACAAAGAGTAATTTCCTTTCGTGAGGTTTCATTAAAATTTATAAAATCATCAAGTCAGAAAAACAAAATTAAATAACAGGTATTTTTTGCTTGACTGATTGTTAAAAGATTCCCTTTCGTATCATGTTAAGTAATAATAATCCCCTCTCATTATCTGCAACATGTTTACTTATATAAGAGATAAAAAATAGGAATATGTTATAGTGATTAGAATATTAATCTAAACGATTAGACATCGTAGAAGGAAAATGAAAATTTTACTTTTATTGTCACTGTTGATCAGTCTCACATCATGTGAAAAGTACACCACGAAATTCGATAACATTAACGTCGATGAAATTCTCAGCAGTGATCGTTTATTGAAAAATTATTTTAATTGTGTGATGGATAAAGGACCTTGCACTCCCGATGCAGAAGAGTTGAAAAGTAAGTGATTATGATATTAACCTTTTTGAACAGTCAAAATTATAGTCAAGGAGTTAGAACTTTCACAAAAATTTACGGTATACCTACTCGTATACTCGTACGATGGTGGATAAGTGAATCACGTTTATATTTTGCTGCGAGTTTGTCTTGTAAAGTTGAAAAGATTCCGACTTGACCATGTTTAAGTACTGGGTAACATAGTTCATTAGTTAATCATTTATTGGATCCGATGGTTATATTAGTAATATGTAATTGCCTAAAACTGCTAACCGGCATTATAAACGAAGAACAACAGGGTTTCATGAAAAATCGTAACAACAAGTTAATCATAAGACAAATTGAAGAAAAATCCATGGAATACAACACCCCGGCATATTTATGCTTTATAGACTTAACGAAGGTCTTCGACCGGATTAAACTAAATGAAGAACAACAAAAGAAGAACACCCCCAAAGGGTACATAAAGTTGATAAAGTACCTGAATAGAGGAAACACAACACAATTAAAAGTAAACGAAACGCTAACGAAAGAAATTAGAACCACTTCTGGAATAGGTACCCACTCTCTAGATGAAGTAAAAAAAGCTGGATCAGGATGTGGACATGGACAAAATAGAATAAAAACCGTGTGGTATGCAGATGACGTCACACTCATATCAGAAAGCGAAGACAACCGCCAACGAATTCTCCACGCGCCTTCAAAATTCAAGAAAAATACAACATGAAAATCTCCACGAGCAAAACAAAGTCAATGACAATGTTGAAAGATCTGCTTCAATGCAAACTCGAAATAGACAATACGAGCAAACAAGCCATGTTTCACGAGCTCCGGAAATCTCAAAGAAGTCCGACAACAAACTAATACAGCAGCGGTCGTCTCGAGACGTGTCAAACAAACAGCCTGGAAGAATAAACATCTTAGCATAGACTGTAAGACAAGAATTTATAAGACATGTATTAGACCGGTCATAACCTACCCTACGGTGCCAAAACAAGAGCAAAAACACGCAAACAAAGAGCATCAGTATTCAAAAGATTACTACGAACTAACGAAGTGAAAACACTCCGGAGTCCGGATAATAACATGGTCCAGCCTACAAGATAGGAAAAGAAACACAGAAATTAGAGAGGAGTGTAAAGTCAACGATTACCGTCGAATGAGGAGATTTCTTCTTTCTAAAACCATCGAGTGTAATTCGACGAAATGATTTTGTAACTATGGATTAAGAGACACAAAATATTAGTTTTATTGTACAATATTTATTTGATCACTCGTTGAAACAAGTGATGTTGCTGTGCTGTATTAAACAATATAGTGCAGGGTGAATGGATATTTATGGTCAGCAAGATAACTTAATCTAGTTACAAAAATATTTAGATCAGTATGATGTATTTGATAATAAAATTGCATGCAAGAAGATTTAAAAAAATAGTATATTGTGATACAAGTTTATAAGAAAGCCGCGACGAGTTTAAGAGCACGACGAGTGCTTTAAAGGCCCTTATAAACGTGTATCATACGCTATTTTTTATTATACGGTTGGCTTAAAAAAACGGGAACTGTCAGAAAAAGTTCTGTCAGATTTTATTAAATTTTTATAGTTTGAAACGGCCTTTTAGAATTTAGGTTAAAAAACTGCACTTATGTATCAGAAATACTACGGTCAAATAGACACAAATTGACATAAATTGACAAATTAAATTTCCAGGTCAAATTTCATTTCCCGTTTTTTTTTTAAGCCAACTGTACCTACACTACAATCTGAAAATTATAACAAAAAAAATAAATTGAAATACCTTTTCCGAAGTAATCTGTGTCATTAATCGTTGATATAGAAATGGTGAATTGTTGTTGTTTCGTTGCTATGGATATTTGTTATAAATTGTGTATAAATGTGTATTTATCATTGTTCAAAAAAATGTAGGTGAGCAACCTTTAAAGCTTTAGTGTTTTAAAGACCCTTTTTCGCACGCATGTTAGTGTCAAAAACAAGGATTATGATTCTTGTATAATAAAAACAAATTTAATGGCATCCAACAAAAAGGTATGCTGACAAAAAGTCGCGTATCTTATGGACAACTGCGAATAGATCTAACAATTACCTGATTTGTGACAGCGGTAATAGTTATTTACATTATAAATGCGGTAGACTACATTTTACAGCGCAAGGTTTTTACATTGAAACACGACCGCGCAGCGGGAGTGTTTTAACAAAAACCGAGCGATGTAACATGCCTACCGCATTAGTAATGTACATACATATTAATCTTTTTGGCCGACGATTCGTTTTCTCAAATTTGAAATTTGTTGTAACCAATAATTTTGCAAAACCTGTCAAAGACTGACATTTGATCAATGAAATACCATAAAGTTATCTATTATACCGATAACTGACATGCTTACGATTTATACCACAAGATGGCGCCATCAGACTTCACAATTTTTCACAAGAAAACAATTAAATTATATTCATTTTCGATAACTGAACGGATCAATGGTATCGGTATCTTGTCTTAGAATAGGGTTATTCTAAATGATTGTAGTCCAAGTTGGCGTAAAAACTGAATGTAAAATTTATGGTTGCCGCTTCATATAAAAATTTTCAAAATAATGTGAATAAGTGAATACATACCGTTCACACAGAGTTAAACAACTCAGTATTGTTAAATTAAATCGTTAATTTAAAAAGAAATACATAAAATTCTCATCACCGCACTTTTCACCTAAAAAATGACAATGACAGTGACAAAAATTGATAGTTCACACTTCACAGTGAGGCGGCAAAAATTTCATAACATGGGCATGGCTTCCTTCGACTACAATCATTTAGAATAACCCTGTATAAATTTTTTAAATTTAAATTTAAAAATTTAAATTTTTTAAATGGACTTTATTTATGATTTAGTTTTTTTAGCGGTCCCTGAAAGCTTAAAATTTTCGTGGTATTTTACACACTCCGTGCGGTAAAATGACAGATAGTTTGATTAGTGTGTAAAAATCAAGATAGCGTAGCTGTTCAAAATGTGTAAACATGTCATTTAGAGTTGAGGAGGTCAAACATTTCTTTCCCTTAAGCTTCAATCCTTGATCAATTGATCATCTATTTTGAGAAATAAACAGGCAATTGTTCCGGCTGCCCACTATTGTCCATAAAATACTCGACTTTTACCACCATCAATCTTTTGCTAATTGCCGTTAAATTTGGTATTTATTATTAATTTTTTTACAATTATGTCTAGTAAGTTTCTAATAGCGGAAGTTGTAACCTTTTTATCAAATATATTACAAATTATTGATTTTTTTTTAAATTATTTAAATAATAATATTTATTAAAATTTAACATAAAATAACATTTTTAATTTACAAGGCGAAAATTTCCGATAATAATGCAGAATCTGGAAAAGTGCCCCGAATGCTTGCAGCGTTTCCACGTAGAGAACACAAAATTGTACTTGTATATGTATCTACATAATGTATATTTCTACCTGATTTGAAAAAAGTATCTTTATAACTATGTATAGCCAATTATTAACTTTCTGGCCTTAAGTGTTTACTCACGTATCATTCATGGCTGTTAAAAAGGAAGGCACGTTTTTACTGCCAAAAAATACCTCGTCTACTTATTACAGTGGAATAAAATTATCCAGTTAAGTATACTTTTCTCAATTTTGTTGTAGGTCGTAAAATTTTGTAGAACTTTAAGTTAAAGATCTTGCGGGACATATAAATCCTAGTTTACCACTAGTAGATAATATTTTAAGTAGGGTTGTATTGTACATTTTGTATATGTATTTGCATTGTACGGCAAATGGCACGTGCCGCTTCCCAACATTTTCAGATCCAACTATTGAGAAAACTATACCTAATAAGTAAAATAACTATCGTCCAATGTTTTACCGCAATATCTTATAGTGTTGTTGATATTCTGCGGTTGCTGTGCACATGATCAGTGATCACTCAACAAGTTTAGTAGCCAAATTATAATATCAGCCAAAAACTACGAGTATCAAATTCAATCTAATAAAGGTAGTTAAGGAGTTATACTAAAACACTAAATACAATTCAAGAGCTTTTAATTTTGTCGTTAATTTAACTGAATGTAGACAGAAATTTTTTACTTTTCAAGAACCAATACTCGTTTTACCAAGAATAATAACTAATTGGTTTCAACAGCGGTTGCTGGCGAAGTTAAACGCTTATAAGTGTGTAGTTTTGCACATTGGTAAAAATAATGGTCCATAAAAACAATATTAGGTAGATTGGAGATATTCAACTAAAATCAATCGCTAACCTAAGAATCTGGGAATTACAATTTAAAACAACCTAAAATGAAATTTCTAGTGTTCAAATATTACCAAAGAATAAGACAAACCTTTACTTGATACATAAAACATTAGAAAAAATAGCAAAAGAAACTCTTGAGTATGAAGGAATTTTCTGGTCTTCCTAGAAGAAATTGCCATCATTGAAAAAGCGATTAAAATTTCAAAACCACAAAAAAACAAGGACTTCGTCTTGATAAACAATTGTCACGCCAGTATTATAACATCGCGAAGAGCACCGTGCAGAGGATAAAACAGAGAATAGTGTTCTAAAATATCAGCGGCATTTTATGTTGTCAAACTTACCTAACTTATATAAAAAATGTGACGTTCAAATTTCCAAAAGGCATCTTTACGTGTGGAAAACTTCTTGATTTTTCAGGTGTACTCTATAATTTTGAAATTAACTGTACCTATGAACTTATGTATTTTTCAAAAGGATTTATATTTCACATTTATTTTGTCCTCAATCTTACCACGTTGTCAACCTTGGTGCGACATAAATTTATCTTCACTTAGAATTGTTAGTTAACAACAACAACTCAACGAAAAGCTATAAATGCGTTAACTGATCATATGTATGTATCTAGATACTTTCGTAGTGGACAAATATTTAAAACTAAGTAGGTAATTGAAAAATAAGTTAAAAGTTTAATACATTTTTATTAAATATCTGGCAACAAAATTATAAAGCCTTCAATTCGGCTTCGTGTTCCTTATAGTACGTGTTCTCTGGATCATACTTGGCCTCTAATTCTTTCCACCAGTTTGATTTATTCTTGTACAAATGGTGGATCACAGTTCTGGCACCGACTTTTTGTTTTTCGCTACATTTCGCGCAATTCGTCTTGAGAGCATCGGGGAGTACGCCTGTATAAAAAATGTTAAATCGGCTTTACATCCTTGTCAAAACTTACGTTTCAGTTCTGTGCCGTCAGGTGTGCACGGCTTCTTATCCAAAAGACAGTTGACATAATTTTCAGTGAGGCGATCACTTTGTAAGATTTCTTGCAAGTCGATGTTGTCATATTTGATGGTGTACTTCTCCTCTGGACGCGCAAATACCAGGCCAAGGCAAGTCACAAGTAAAACTGCGAACAATTTCATTTTTATTTTTGGGTTTAACAAACAGCCGAGATAAACATGAATTGGTGCTCTCGAAACGATCTTTGGTGTATTTATACGAAAAGGTGAGGTGAGTTTTGGTCTTGTTGATTTCATTTTTGAGTGGGGCGAACGGTGCTTCTGTGAAAACTGAGTGACGTCATAGGAATATTTTGTTTTTGTAAAGGAAAGAAAAAAGTACTTGTGCTTGTTAACAAATATTAAATTATGCGGTTTGACGTAATGATTTTTGTTAACCGATAAATTATTCAATTTGATGTAAAATTGTTTTTAACGAATTATCATTTAAGCACTTACTTAATTGATTAATTTCCGTCTATTTGATTTCGTGATATTGAATTTTTTTGCAAGGGTATCTTAAACTGGTTTTCCTTAAAAGTCCAACAGAAATTTTCCACGCACTTATTTATTAAATGTAAAATCAATTCATACATTTAGACGTTTTTATTTTGTAGGAGTCATGCCCGAAGCCCTCCAAACCGAATGTGAAAAATGCAGTGAAAAACAAAAGCAATTATCCAGACAAGTTATTCACTACTTAATTGACCATAAATCACAAATGTGGAAGGAACTGTCAGCGAAGTATGACCCTGACGGAATATACTTTGCGAAATACAAGGATGATCTTGGTTCATAAACTTGTTTGTTAGTCTCGACGTGTGATTTTAATAGTTGTATTATTTGTTTTATCTGCATAATGTTTTTTAATGTTCTAAGTCGAATACATTTTTTTTTCTCAAGGTTATAATCTTTACCAAGTTGACCGCAAAATTTCCAATACTTTTTGTGACATTGAATCTAAAAATTGTGAGACAAGAAATAAAAAATACTTTGGAACGATCGTGTTTTTGTTGAGGTTCTGGGGACGAACAACCATATTGCTGTTTGCTATCACCTAGTTCCAGCATTCAAAATACCTACCTACTTGTGTGCGTTCTAGGTTATATCTATTACTTTTTGTAGATATTAACTAAATGAGGTCACAGTGTTATTGTTAAAGAAAAATTTCTGCTAGAAATTGTAGAGGGCAATAAATTGTTTACATTTAAAAAAATTAAATTTGCACACGACGGCGACAGTTAAATCATGTGAGCAAGTAGTTATCCTCCAGCTAAAATTGTGTCACACGACACGATAATTCATTGATATTATAGTTCAATGAAGAGTACTTGATTATTATAAAAATATTATTACTATTTTTAATAGAATATTGTTAAATGTTATGTTATGGCTATCATAACCACGGCAGATGTCGGAGAGCGAGGATTTTAAGACATCTAAAGTGGTTTGTCCAAAAGTTTACCGGTTTCAGAATAAGCCGAAGAGAATAAAATAAAACAATTAAATCCAAAAACTCGTTTTAAAATAGATTGAGTTGATCGCGTTTGCATGATATGTTCAGGTGTCATAGTTACATTTGATTGTTAATACAAACAGACATTTCGCAGAATGAGTTTGAATGATAGTGTTTTACCGGAAAACGTCTTAAATGAAGAAAAACAAGCTTTAAATAGCTTAATATGTATCGGAAAAATCGAAAGGCAGGAAGTACTTATCTGAAATCATAGAGACATTCAAACAATTGCAGAATCTAAATAAGGTTATAGCTGTAAATGAAAGTGATGTTGGCGTATTTTCATGAACTGGTAAGTCCTGATCACGGAATTCTTAAAATAAATTCCGTGGTCCTGATAGTGTAGTTTCGTAGCGTGTGAGTTTCCAGAAAGTGCTAACATCTTGTCTTCAACTTTTGTCTACATACATGAAAAATTTTCGAAAACAACGACCTCAATGTGTAATGATGAAGACAAGGAAAGTACGGAGTATGAATTTTTTGACAATGCCAATGGCGCGGCAAGTTTGCTAATGCTATTTCATTGCAGCGGCAAGGAAAGCCGACTACAAGAGCTATGAGTTTCCAGAAAGTGCCCCCACAACTTGTCTTCAACTTCTGTCTACATAAAAATTATTATAATAATCGATTAATTTTGAATAAACTTTACTTACCGTTCGAGAACACCAAAAATTACTTACCGTCCAGGTTATCGTTAGCAACGAGTAAACAGAGCTTACCGTCTTGAAAACAGACGTGGTAAACAAGCATATAGAGTACAATCGCCCAAAAAAATAATTAAGTACATATGTACTATCTTATTTGTTGCATTTGTCCAAATCTCCTATCGACTACGACTGCCTATTTTAAATATCTCAGGACACTTATTAAATAATAATAATAATATTAATATTGTCTTTATTCGATAATTGTAGTTAAAATTCAATAAATACAATAACAGTTATTTCTAGAAAATAAATCAGTTACAACAGTAACAATTCTAAGAACACAAATAATAATAACTGGGGTGGCGCCTTTCAACAACGTTGCTCTTCCAAGTAACCACCCCCCTCCCCCCAAACTTAACCTAAATTCTAAAAAGAGAAAAAGGAAAAAAAGAGAAAAAAGAAAAAAAGAGAAAAATAAAAACCAAAATATGGATTATAAATCAAGATTGCGTATGTATGTACCATTTGTGAAAATGAGTACATTCACAATGTAATTGGTGTAGCAAAAAGATATTTTTTAAATTTGGATTTAAAAATATCAATATCAATATCAAATATCAATCAATCAATTGATTTCAATATATCAATAAAAACACATTTTTTAGAAAGAATTAGTACAAATCTGTCACTATATACTAAACTACTATTATATAAGTCTATTGTTGCACCACATGTGGAATATTGTTCTGCACTGTTATTTATGCTACCAAACTATCGAATTAAAGAGTTGCAATTGATACAAAATCGTTGCATGAGAATTATTTTAAATTGTAGTAAATATACCCCCATCAAAGACATGTTTATGTGTATTAAACTTAATGAGTGTAAAAACTAGAATTCATTTTAATATAATGATTACCATATTTAAAATAAATAATCACCTCTTGCCAGAATTTTTACTTAATAAAATCTCACAGAACAAAGAGACACACAATTATAATTTAAGAGACCCATTTAATTTCAAAATTAACAGATGTAGAACACATAAGACATACAACACAATATTTTTTAGGGGTCTGTCTATGTACAACATGTTACCGTTATAGCTTAAAGAATGTAACAACTTACTTCGATTTAAAGTACATCTCAGACAGTATTTTAAAGAGAATATTGTTATGTGTTAGAAATAGTAAATTTGTATTTTTTGTGATTGTTTAACTATGGTTAATTTGATTTTTATTGTAATTTTGTAGCAATTTGCTAAATAAACTTCTTCTTTCTTTCTTTCTTTAAAAACAGAAATGCTAGGTGACTGTTTTATTTCACTGGGAATCAAGTTATAGATTCTTGCGGCGCTATAGGAGAAACTTCTTTGATATAATGCCGAACTATGCGCAGGAACAATAAAATGGTCGTAGTATCAGTTTTTTGTAGAGGTAATGAGGCAGCTGCCGTTTACTTAGCTGAAACAAAAAGACTCCAAAATGTAGCAGAAATCGCTCCGGAAGCCTCATCCAGCCTGCTTCCTTATATTTATATGAAATATAATCGAACTTACGTATGTTAAAGCAAAATCTCAGACAACAGTTCTGCACTCTCTGAAGATTCTCTTTATCTTTATTTAAAATCGCAGGCCAGTATACAATACCACAATATTCAACGGCTGAAAGAATGAGGGTATCACATAATTTTAATTTTACATCTGAACTTAATATGTCTTTGAACTTATATAAATGTTTTAATTTGATAAATGAATTTTGAATTATTTTGTTGACCTGTTCGTGGAACCTTAAATTGCTGTCTATGGAAAGTCCTAAATAGAAAGTCCTAAATCACAAATGAAAAGAAAACATACCAAAACCACCAAGTGGTGTTTAACAGCTCATATTCTAGCTGAACCTTCGCTGTTCATTTCTAATCTTACTTTCAAAATTTCAATAGATCCTTCGTATGAAAAAACTAAGTGTGTCCAACTTACAATTAAAAATAGTAATTACAGATCTCTGTTTCTTCAAATTTTTCCAAAATGCTTAAGTCACTTTGTAAGTGCATACCTGGTGTCCGCGCATTTGAAATTTTAGCATGAGTCGACACATAACGTGATATAACGGGTGTTTTTTTTTTAATTTGGCGTCGAAGTAGGCGTTGAAGTGTCGATTGTGAACGCACTATACAGGTTACGGATCACGGATCAGCTGTTTAAATCTTACGCTTTTACACGAGTGGTGCGATCTCAATCGACTCTCCAACACCAAATTTAAAAAAACACCTTTATAGTGTGAACATAAAGTTTGGCTATTTTTAAGAAAAGCGCTCCGAAAAATGCAATCATGTGACGTGCAACCTGTTTAAATAACGTCATTGGTTTTTGCTCAATGATGTCATCACCAATTTTTTTAAATGACAATCTCAACTTTTCTTCTCTTTCTGGTAGACCTTCCTACTATCTAGATAAATGAAAAAAATTAGTACCTTACATAACAATTTTTTTGAGAAAATGACAAATTTTACTTCAAAAATTTAATTTAATTTTTTTTGTAAAAATTTTTTTCTATGGTTTTTTTTTAATCTAGGGTTTATTTTAATAGACTATCGGCCGTATTCACCAACGCCAGTTAACGTTAACTGTAGGTTAAAATACTTTGTTACTTTAGTTACCTATTGTTATAACAATGTTTTCGTATATTTTAACCTACAGTTAACTTTAACTGGCGTTGGTGAATACGGGCCTAAACAATTTAGGTACTAGGAAGGTCTATCAGAAAGAGAAAGATAGCCTCCGGCTATCCTCACTTTTTAGTGTTTCTCCACAGTTTTAATAACGGATTATGCAAGAGGACATCTTTTCAGTATCTAGGAGTACGTCTGTGTAAAAAAGTGATAGGTTACAAAGGAAGTTTTCTGAGATATTTAACTTTAAAGTTTATAAAATGGAACATTTCAGTTGTTTTTACAACAATCAACAAATGAAGACAATATCTAACTTTACTTATTATTATTTCAAACAGACGGAACTAAAAACAATAATAAATTAATTAAATAGACGAAAACTATGCCATAGTAAAAATGAACTGTTCTTCGTAACATCGAGTAGCACTATGCCAGCAAATACATTTCGGACATCAATTTCATGTCATTGTCATTACATAGTTGTAAAACACACGTCCTGTTCAGTATCTATACAACGTGTTTCAGAAATAACTACATTAATTTTAACTGGTAATAGAACTCGTTAATAGTAACAATATAAAATGAGATACCAGATAGTAATAATCGACATCATATTCAAATTAGCCTTGAAATTTTAGTTAAAAATATTAATAGTTCACATAATTGGAAATCCCCTGGAGGTGACCAAATTCATAACTTTTGGTTAAAAAAATTTACTTGTATTCATAAATGCTTACTTGATCACTTTAACGGATTCATTAGGGAACCTAACACATTTCCAGAGTTTTTGGCCCATGGTATAACATATCTGAAACCAAAAGATTCCGATACTAAAAATCCACCAAAATATAGGGCAATCACATGTCTACTTACAATTTATAAAATTATGACGCATTAAAGTAATAATATACGACCATTGTCAAAAATTAAATATACTTAATGAAGAACAAACAGGTTGTGTTAGGGAGTGTTTTGGTTGTAAAGAACAACTCATAATAGATACGGTAATAATGGAACAAGCTAGAAAAAATAATAGAAATATTTATACCGCATTCATAGACTACAAAAAAGCCTATGATTCAGTACCACATTCATATAATTAAAATTCTTAAAATTTATAAAATTACATCATTTGGATTTGATTAACTTTTTATCCCATGTAACGATATTTTGGAGAACTACTTTAAATTTATCAATAAACAATACTAAATTAAAATCCGAGCCTAATCTATTCAAATTAAACGGGGAATTTATCAAGGAGATTTTTTAAGTCCTTTATGGTTTTGTCTAGCCATTAATCCTTTGACAAATCTATTAAATGGATATGGTTTCAATATTAGACTTAATAATACCACACTATCCAAATTAAATCACCTTCTTTATATGGATCACATAAAACTTTATGCATCTAAAAAGAATCACATTTTATCTTTACTAACAATAACTGAAAATTTCTCAAAAGATATTGGCATGAGTTTTGGTATTGATAAGTGTAAAACAATATGTCGCGGTCATTACGAAAATTTAAAATATATAACTAAAGAAGGAGAAATCATTAAAAATTTAAATAAAGGAGAATTTTATAAATATTTAGGTATTAATCAATCAAATCATATTCAACATTCAATTATAAAAGAAAATTTAGAGAAATAATTTTATTTACGAATTAAATCTATTTTAAAATCAAAATTAAACGGTAATAATTTAATTAAAGCAGTTAATACATATGCTGTTCCATTGTTGACCTATTCTTTTGGTGTTATAAAATGGTCCAAAACTAATTTACAGAATATAAACATTCAAACTAGAG
Organism: Tenebrio molitor; assembly: GCF_963966145.1. NCBI lineage: Eukaryota > Metazoa > Arthropoda > Insecta > Coleoptera > Tenebrionidae > Tenebrio > Tenebrio molitor. Next base: position 16,397,035 of record NC_091047.1, read on the forward strand.
TTCTCTTTACAAAATTTTGCAAACATCACCCCAAATCTGCTATTGAAAGATTTAATTTACCACGCGAAAATGGTGGTAGGGGTTTTTCAAATCTAGAAATTATACAACACAATCAAATTGCTTCACTAAAACATTATTTTCTCAATAGAGCTCGTGATAATACTTTTTTCTATAATTGATTCAAAAAATTGAAATTCACGCATAGTTATTAATCATAGCATAGCATAGCATAGCATAGCATAGTTAAGTTATCTGTGCCTGAAGTGGGTCATTTTCTGACGTGTATTTTTTTTGCATTGTTAGTAAGATCGAAACCATAGAAACCATACAAAACAGTGTGTGAAATGCAATTTCACGCATACGACTATTTCTGTTTTTCATTTCACGCACTGTTTTTTATTAGTTACCTAGCAACATGGTCACTGCATTGAAACTTCAGAGTTCCTTCAAAAATTTGAATTTTTAGTTTCAATTTTTTGAATCAATTATAGAAAAAATATTGTTTATATTTCGTGCGCGAAGATGTTTTTGTGCATTCAAAGGCTTATACTGCCTCGACCTTCGTTTCGGCGTAAAAGACCTTTTCATGCACAAAAAACACTCTCTTCGCGCACTTAATACAAAATAACTATTTTAAATGTTTTGGTTTCAGAGGATAAAGGTTACACACCCTTAAATTTAAGTGATAATATAATTTCAGATATTGTTGAGCCAAATATACCTGACACTATAGCAAATATTAAACAGAACTCTTTACATGGGAGATATTTTAAAGAACTGGAACAACCAGAAATTAATATTCAGGCTTCTCATGCATGGCTTAAGAAATCAAATATTCACCCTGAGACTGAGGGTTTTATATTTGCAATACAAGATCGTGTTATCAATACAAGAAATTATAAAAAACACATATGCGGTTTAAAATCGATCATCGATAAATGTAGGATTTGCGGAACTGAAGTGGAAACCATTGAACACATCATTTCTTCTTGCACCGTTTTGGCTCAAAGCGAATATAAGAAAAATATTAAAAAAAAAAATATAAGGATACACAACCACATTACATTTATAAACCAGAAAGTTGTTTAGAAAATGACAATTACAAATTATATTTTGATCGCACAGTTTTAACTAACATTCACATTCAGCGTAACAGACCAGACATTATTATTTTAAATAAACAACAAAAGCAAGCATATCTTTTAGATATAGCTGTTCCAAATTCACATAATATAACACAGACATATACCTAACACAAAAATTAATAAATACATATTTAGAGCTCTCCGTTGCTATGAGAAATCTTTGGAGTTTAGAAAAAATTTCTATTTTACCACTTATAATTTCAGCAACGGGAATAGTACCGCAATCTCTTTTTAAAAATTTAAAAATTCTGGATTTAGAGAACACATTGGTAGTTGAAATTCGAAAAGGTATATTATTAAACTCATGTCATATCGTGAAGAAATTCCTTAACATTGACACAGAACATAATACACAACAAAGTCAAAATGCGGAGGCGAGACGCCGGTAATTATGTTGATAAGCACTGCACTATTACTTGATAGTAATATCCGTAATAGTGTATGTACTCCGGCAAAATTGCCGTGCCGCCGGATGGCGGAGGGCTAGTACAATATATTTAAATATTTTTTTTCCTAAACCTTATACCGGGTGATCAAGAAGGACTGTTTAAGTTGGCGATACAATTAAGAACATTTTTTTATTCGGCTATTTACAACACTGCAACCGGATATGTTTTGTGGGTTTATTTGACAGATATCTGACGTAGCATTAATAACGACAAAATGGTTGGTTATGAGAGTAAAAATTAACGGCAAAAAGAAATCAAAGTTGTAATTCGGAATAATAATTTAAAAATTAACTAAAGGAAATTCTCGAAGTGCTCCCCATTTTGCTCTAAACATAAATTAACTCTTCTCTCGAACGATTCACCAGCATGTTTAATTTAATTTGAAATGTCAAATTTGACTTGTCACTGATGCGGCTGTTAGTGTGAAGCCATCAACAACCAGAAGTTACTCCAGTTGTACCATTTAAAAATAAAATTACCAACTTAAACAGTCCTTCTTGATCACCCTGTAGTTATCCAATTAAAATTATTGAAAGATTTGGCACACATTTCGTTACCCGCCTATGAGGATTACTTGCTTCGCCGATGTCGATAAGCGAACAAGAAAAAACAAATGCAAGAAAACTTTCACTTGTTTCTTGCGAACTTCTTCCACTCTTTTCAGCATTCCTCTCTTATTGCGAATTGTTGTGGCAGCATTTTCCACCCGTTTTCTTAAAACTTCAATTGTGTCAATTGGGATCGAATATACCAATCCTTCATGTACCCCCACAAGAAGTAGCACGGAAATTCTCTAGACTCGAGGAGCACTCCCGATACTGAAATGAAAATTATATTTCGAAAAAACGATATATAAAAATTTTGTTGTTCTTGACGAGAACTGGTTAAAATTAATGTACTTATTTCTGAGACACGTTGTATACCTTCCGTATACATCTGTGTTCCAATAAGACTAACAACAGACAACAAAAAATCAGATAGTGATGGCATGTTCAGAATCAGTTAATCTGACGTTACTTTGAAGTATTGAGAAAATAATTTTTTTCACTACTAGTCTTAGAAGGCGTCATTATTGACTCTGGAACTGAACCCAGAAGTAGAATTTCTCTCCTACTAGTTTTTTTCGTATCCCACCTCCACCCGGCGGCACGGCAATTTTGCCGGAGTACATACACTATTACGGATAATACTATCAAGTAATAGTGCAGTGCTTATCATCATAATTACCGGCGTCACGCCTCCGCATTTTGACTTTGTTGTGTATTATGTTCTGTGTCAATGTTAAGGAACTTCCTCACGATGTGACATGAGTATAATAATATACCTTTTTGAATTTCAACTACCAGTGTGTTATCTAAATCCAGAATTTTTAAATTTTTAAAAAGAGATTGCGGTACTATTCCCGTTGCTGAAATTACAAGTGGTAAAATCGAAATTTTTTCTAAACACCAAAGATTTCTCATAGCAACGGAGAGCTCTAAATATTTATTAATTTTTGTGTTATATGTCTGTGTTATATTATGTGAATTTGGAACAGCTATATCTAAAAGATATGCTTGCTTTTGTTGTTTATTTAAAATAATAATGTCTGGTCTGTTATGCTGAATGTGAATGTCAGTTAAAACTGTGCGATCAAAATATAATTTGTAATTGTCATTTTCTAAACAACTTTCTGGTTTATAAATGTAATGTGGTTGTGTATCCTTTAATAAATTGAATTTAACTGCTAAATTCATGTGTATAATTTTTGCGAATATATCATGACGTTTTTTATATTCGCTTTGAGCCAAAACGGTGCAAGAAGAAATGATGTGTTCACTGGTTTCCCCTTCAGTTCCGCAAATCCTACATTTATCAATGATCGATTGTACACCGCATATGTGTTTTTTATGATTTCTTGTATTTATAACACGATCTTGTATTGCAAATATAAAACCCTCAGTCTCAGGATGAATATTTGATTTTTTAAGCCATGCATGAGAAGCTTGAATATTAATTTCTGGCTGTTCTAGCTCTTTAAAATATCTCCCATGTAAAGACTTTTGTTTTATACATATTTGCTATAGTGTCAGGTATATTTGGCTCAACAATATCTGAAATTATATTATCACTTAAATTTAAAGGTGTGTAACCTTTATCCGTTAATAATTTTTCATTATTAACCAGTGGTTAATAATGAACAGCCGTCACCTAGCAACGAAAGATTTTCTTTGATTTCATTGGTTAACGTAGACAGACGATTTTCAATTTTTATAGCAACCGTTGAAAAATGAGAACTCGGATCGTCGCATCGGACAAAATAATTTAATTAATAATTATTATTAGAAAGGGTTTTAACGTATCTAGTAGTGAAAAAAATAATATACACCACGGTAGAGAAGACAATTTTAAGCCTCGCTTCTTTATTAACCTCGAAGCTTCGCTTCTCGGGGAATAAACTAACTCGCCTTAAAAAAATGTCTTCTCTACCTTGGTGTATAATTACTATTAATATGCCAGAAATTATGACAATAAAGCCTAGACTACATGACTAAATTTTATTTTGATTTTACATTAACAAATTTTAATAAATACTTATTTCATTTAAGTTCAAGACAAAGTCAAATGAAAACATTAAGCAAAAGTTATTAAGAAATTTGTACATGGAAAATCACCAAACGGATATTTTTACCATAAACAAGAAGAGAATGATAAGAATTGTTGTGGATTTACGGGGACGGGGCATTTCTTATCACTCATATTTTGTAATTCGATCCGTAAATATCCATAATTTTTAATCGTCAACATGATTTTCATTTTACTAATAATAGTAATTGCCGTGGGATTTTATTTTTTTAAATCGAGCTACACTTATTGGGATAAACGTGGGGTGCCAGGTCCAAAACCGAAACTTTTTTTTGGCAATTTTGGGCAAAGTTTCCTTTTCAAAAAATCACCAGCCGAAGTTTATTCTGACATATACAAGTAAGTTTTTTCTTGGCTTAACATAATTTAGAATAAATAGTATGTATAATAAAAAAAAATCTTTCGAATCACTATAACATTAAGTTAATGTCTTCAATATTTTTTTCAGCGATTTTCCGGATGCTTCTATGGTCGGTGTCTTCAGGGCAAATTCCCCTACGCTTATAATACGAGACCCGGAACTAATTAGAGATGTCGCTGTCAAATCATTTCGCAATTTCCAAGACAACGAACTCATTATAGATAAAAAAGACGATCCGTTATTAGGAAGACATCCCTTTTTTATAGGTGGTGAAGAATGGAGAACCACTCGAGTACTCTTGACTCCTGGTTTCACCAGCGGAAAAGTGAACATACAGATTTGTTGGTATATTGTCTCAATCGCGCACTTTTAGATGAAATGGATATACCCTCTTCTCGAAGATGTCAGTAAACATTTTATAAAATTTATAGAAAAGCGGATAGAATCGACGAAAACTGAAACTCACAACGCAAAAGATTTATGCGTGAGGTTCACTTTAGACAATGTCACAAGCTGTGCTTTGGGACTAGAGGCTAAATCTTTCGAAGAAGAAACTAACGAGTTTAGGTACATTGCCGACAGGTTTTTCACACCAGAAGGCTGGAAAAACGTTGTGTTGTACCTCGTCACCATTATTCCCTTCTTATCGAAATTTGTTTCAGTGAAGTGCGCATTTTATACCACCTTAAATCTAGGATTTTTCTATTGATCTTTTCAGGTTTCTCTCCAAGGAAATCGAAGAGAAATTTACAAATATCGTGGTGGAGACATTGAAATATCGTGAAGCGAACAATATTGTCCGCAACGATTTCCTACAGATGCTGCACCAGATGAAGAAAAGCAGTAACGATGATTCTTTCACAGATCTCGAAATTACTGCTCATGCTGCAGGATTCTTCGGCGACAGCTACGAAACTAGCTCTATAACAATGCATTTTTTACTGTACGAGCTTGCCTCCAATCCCGAAGCCCAGACGAAACTCAGGGAAGAAATTGTCAAAGCTTTCGACGAAAACGAAAAATTACCGTACGAAGAACTGCAAACGATGCCGTATTTGGACGCTGTCTTAAATGGTACCGAAGTAAATCTATTGATTAATTTATTCTTACTCGTGTCCCATTAGAATCTCTAAGATTACATCCACCTCTTGGCTCCTTGAACAAAATGTGTACAGAATCGTACACTTATGTGCCCAGAGACAATGACGTCATTAAGAAACCTGTCATCATTGAAGCCGGTACTCCTGTAATTTTACCAGTTTATGGTCTTCACCGTGACCCGAAATATTTCGACGATCCAAATTCGTTCAAACCTGAGAGATTTATCGGAACCAATAAAGAAAAGATAGTGAAGTACACCTACATGCCGTTCGGTGAAGGTCCCAGGGCTTGCTTAGGTATGTAGCATTGTGGTGACTCTGTTTGAATAATTTTCTTATGATTCCAGGACAGAGATTCGGAATTCTTCAAATTAAAATGGGAATTGCTTACGTCATCAAGAATTTTGAAGTTTCCGTTAACGGAAGGACAAAATCGCCTATGAAGTACAATCCCATATACTTTATGACCATACCGAATGATCCTCTGTGGCTCGATTTTAAAAAGATTGTATAATGTGAACTACATGTAAACGAAAATAAGAGAATCGCTTCGTTTCTTTATAGTAAATTCACAATATGTATACTTATCTGAAAAAAACAAGTCGTTTGATTAGATAATACACTGATTACAAAAATTGATAAACTCTGGTTTACACTGCCATTTTATATTTTATATCTATCAGTTACGTTTTATTTGCCACCATCTTGGTACACAAAATGATATTAATTTTAATAATAACAGCAATTACTGTCGGACTTTACTTATTAAATGTAAACTATCAGTACTGGAAAAAGCGTGGAGTGCCTGGACCAAAACCAACCTTTCTTGTGGGAAACCTGGGGCAGAATTTTCTTGTAAAAAAATCACTAGCAGAGGTTTTTTCTGATATTTATAAGTGAGTTCTCTATTTGATTTCAACCATTTCACATAATATCAATTTCATATTGATAATGTTTTAACTTTTCTCTTGGTTTACATCGTTTAAATAATTGGCTGCTTATTTCCAGTGCATTCCCAGACTCTCCCATGGTTGGAATTTTTAAAGCCAGTACTCCAACCCTCCTAATACGAGATCCCGAACTGATCAGAGATATTACGGTCAAATCGTTCGGTCATTTTCACGATAACGAATTATTCCTCGACAAAGACGTCGACCCGCTGTTAGGAAGAAATCCATTTTTCATGAAAGGTGAAGAATGGAGAACGACACGCGTTCACTTAACACCCGGCTTTACGAGCGGAAAAGTAAAAAAGCGATTTTGGTATCTGCCTTATGAAACTCCTGAATTTTCAGATGAAGTGGATCTATCCGCTTTTGGAAGATGTTAGTGAACAACTTGTTAAATTCATCGAGAAACAATGCATCAAGGCTAGTGACGAAGGTCTAGATGCAAAAGATGTATGTATGCGTTTTACGTTGAACAACGTCGGGAGCTGTGCGTTTGGTCTCGAAGCGAAATGTTTCGAAGAAGATAACAATGAGTTTCGACAAATTGCCGATAGATTTTTCACACCAGAAGGCTGGCAAACTACTAAAGTGTTTATCGTCAGCGTGATTCCATTTCTTTCGAAATTCATTTCTATTAAGTAAGTTCTACAATAATATTGCATTTAATTAGTGTCGAGATGTTGTAGATTTACTCCAAAAGATGTTGAAGAAAAACTCGAAAACATTGTGAGCCAAACACTCAAGTACAGAGACGAAAATAACGTTGTTCGAAACGATTTCCTCCATATTCTTCACCAAATGATGAAAGAATGTAAAGATGGTTCTTTTACGAGTATTGACGTGACTGCTCATGCTGCTGGATTTTTCGGCGATGGCTACGAAACTAGTTCCGTAGTGATGCATTTCATACTCTACCAACTTGCCGCGGATTTAGACTCACAAACTAAATTAAGACAAGAGATTAATAAAGTATTTCAACAAAATGATAACACTTTACCTTACGAAGAACTACAAAAGATGCCATATTTGGACGCAGTTTTCAACGGTATTAACATATATTTGCAGATCATTCAATTTTCACGAGATTATTTTAGAGACGCTCAGAGTGCATCCACCTCTTGGTTCTTTGAACAAAGTGTGTACCGAGAACTACACTTACGTTCCCAAGGATAAAAGCGTCATCAGCAAGCCCGTCGTCATCGAAGCTGGAACCACTGTGATTTTACCTCTCTACGGTCTTCATCGCGATCCTAAATATTTTGACGATCCGAATTCCTTCAGACCTGAAAGGTTTCTTGGGGGCAACAAAAACAAGATCGTGAAGTACACGTTTATGCCCTTTGGAGAAGGGCCAAGAGCTTGCTTAGGTGCTAAGACAAGTATGTATGTCATGCATTGAGTGAAATTCACTTTTGTGTTTTCAGGGCAAAGGTTCGGAACATTGCAGATAAAAATTGGAGTCGCTTATGTCGTAAAAAATTTTCAACTTAGCGTTAATGCAAAGACAAAATTCCCGATCAAGTATGACCCGATGTATTTTTTGACTTTACCAAAAGGTGGATTGTGGCTTGATTTAAAAAAAATTGTTTAATATTTAAATAATAACGACAGTTAGTGTCATATAATTACTATTACAATAAATGTTTCTTAAGTAGTACAGTTTAATGTACCCATCTACCTACTTACAGTTCTAATATTTGATCATGTTTTAATTGTTTTGTGTTTGAAATATACAGCCTGTGCATTCTCAAACTCGAACATGTTTAGGCAATTAACATTGTATTGAACGTTTTTGCTGATTTCTGCTCGCCAATTGAACTTACGGCTAAGGTAATGGTATCAACAGAAAGATAAAATTATTGCGCTTCAAATAAGATTGAAGGTGCTATTTTTATTTTAAAATAGGTACTAATTTAAAACTTCGCGATTTTTAAATATGTACATGTATGACATGCCATGATTTTCAAATGGGACAGCATTTGTCAACAATTTTGTAATTTGTTGGGTTAAGTCAGCGGGTTTCCGTAAATTATTGTCAAAATTATTTACGAATAATTCAACTCGAAAATTTTTAACCAATTAAATTGCAGCATTTTTCAAATCTGGACCAATCAAATTGATTTTATAGTGATTAATTCCCACATACATCAAACGTGCGTGTTCAGACAATCAGAGCGCTTGCTTTTATCCAATCAAAAATGTTTATCGCGGATAAATCATCCTCCAAGTCTGTGTTCTGTCAAAAGCGGATAAAATTTCATGTTACTCCTCTCAGATTCTCAAATTGTTTTTAATAACTGTAAGTACAGTGGCGAGCACGGAATTTCGCACACATCGGACATTTCACTGACATAATTTTATTAAAATGAGATACTGGCGGCAGTTTCGTAACAGTTTAGGTGAAACATCAGTCATGATCACATATAATCATGATTGATTATAATGACAATAAAGCTTACACTAGATAGTTTTTTTTAATGACATACAAATTGGTGTGCGAAATTCCGTGCTTCCCACTGTACATATTATAAATAAATAATTAACGTTAAAGTTTGTATTCTGGAATTAATCGAGCTAAAGCTCTCGGGTCTAACCAGAATAAAAATGCCCAAATTCAACTCGTAAAATTGTCAAAGCAAAAAGTTTTCGTAAAATTGAAAAATTTATCCGATAAAAAAATTAGGTCTTGTTATTTTACCTTCTCTCCTCTCTAAACTCATTAATTATAAAAACAGTTTAATTATGGGTTCATAAGTCCACTAGTATTTTATAGACCTCATAATATATTCAAAATCGGCATTATTATGACTTCATAATAAACAGGTGTTGCATTTTTTTTTAAATTACAGATCTGGTGAATGCTGGGACTAAAATTTTTGGTCGCATCAAAGATCATTTCAGAAATAAGCCACAATTGACTCATACTGTATGTCGGTTATGTTTATGCTATTACAAAAATGAATCTTTGATGGTAAATTTCAAATTTGCCAAATTTCATTGTTACCAACAGATTACAGTCATTTGATCACGTCGTAAATTCTATACAGGGTTATTCACGAGAGGGGTATTTCTGAATTTCTTTTTGCCGCAACCCATTATACACGTTGCAACAATATCTTGAATTTTGAAAATAATTATAACTGAATTCACGACGGCTCTTAGTCCTGTCTTTTTGACGTTAAAGCAAAAAATCTTTGTCAATTCGAAAAAATTGTTTTTACAATAACGACGAAAAGACTGATATGATCCTCATTTTGGAGAGCGTGGAAGGAATTCTGTCGCCGCTGCGGATGTTTCCAAGCCGACTTCGAACACCTTTTACATTAACTTAATTTGTTAATTTATTTGTTGAATTTTGATTAAATACAGGTTATCTGCCAATCTGACATTTCTGACAAATCTATTCAACTTACTTTGATTTCTAATTTAAAAGAAATAACACATTTGATTTAGTAGTCACTGCCATTGTATTGTTGGTTGCGGCAAAATAAAAATTCAGAAGTACCCCTCTCGTGAATAACCCTGTATATTGATTAAAATAATAAAAACGTGGGAGACTTTTTCCGCTGTTAGTTGCTATGTTGAATTTTACAATGTCTTGTTGTGGATACAAAGGGGAAGGGCGAAGGGAAGATGTTATCGAGAAGACATCTGAACTTAGACCAGAGATCTTAGACTAAAGTAATATTTACAAAAGCTTTATAATACGGAGCGATCAACAATTGCTTAGATAAGGGGCGGCTATGACTTTGACAGTGTTAGATTTTTCGCATCTTTGCTAGCTCAACTAATAAACGTCAAACAACTGTCACTATGAATCAAATTTTAACACAAAAATGGTTTTTACTTCAGGACATAAAAGATTCATCTAACTTTCGTAATGGTGTTTTCAATAACGAAGAATGGACATACAGCGCTGTTGCCTGTTTGGCCGAGTTTCGGCAAAAATTTCGAAATTTAAATTGTGACGGGTATATGCAACCAGAAATACTCTTATCTTCGTCGACTTAACCAAGTACTGTGGCCAAGCGCTTAGTGCGCCACTTTACATTCGGGACGTTCCGGGTTCTAACCCAGGTGCCACCTGACCAGGTGTGGGTTTTTTCAGAGGTTTCCCCATATCATCACATCGTGGTGTCTCATATCACAGATAAGGCGAATGCTGGGTCAATATCAACCTCTCAGTACCTACCACCTTCCTTCCGCAACCAAGGGCGTAGCAATGATTTTTTGCTGGGGTGGGCCAGATTTTAAACCACAGACAGATGATAGATAGATATTGCAGATGTATCTTGTTTTTAATGTGTTTTACTTTTATTCTGGGGTGGGCCAGAAGGATTCTTGTCCGCAACCATCCTCACCGTACCCATCCCGAATCTTCCCGTCAGTGTGGCTGAAAAGGCACTGGAAAGCCTCAGCAGCCCGCCCCCCTTTCGGGAGGAATGAAAGATGTATCCTTTCCTTTAAGTCGACTTATTGACGAGATTTCAACGCCTTCGTTGATCTAATAGTCGGAGAGCTGGTGACGAATTTAGGGAAGGTATTTTAGGCAATTGGAAATTAAAAAATAGTACTATTTCAGTAAGTAAGGCTAAGGGCCTTTGCGGTTAGGTATTTTACTACTGCGCAACATATGACATTTGCAAAAAATTAATCCCAAAAAACATACTTCAGGCAACTTGAAATCATATTAATTTTTTAGTTTAACATTTATAGAATACAGAAATAAAAATCCCAGATTATTTGGACGGTTTTAAAGTATGACCCGACTGCCCCAAAGTCATTTTTTTAATATACCAAAAAATATACTTTAGGCACTCTGAAAGAATAAACATTAAATAAGTGCGACAAAAAAGTCTTATGTGTATACATAGGTCCGAGATAGATAGTTTATCGACGTCTGCCAGTAACAGCTAAGGCCCCAGCTCGCTTTTTAAAATATGTATATTATGTATTGTTAAACAAATCTTTTCTTCAACAACGCCTTTCCTTACTATAGAGCTTATATACAATTATTTTGGTCCGCTAGTTCTGATAGACTCTGTATTTGCTTAGTTATTCTATACAGGATGTTTCTGAAATACGTGTGTTAATTTTAACCAGTGAAAGAACTCGCCAATTTATGAAACTTTTCTCTATAACATTTTGTAAAATTCGTAAAAGTATTCCAAGATTTTTTGCCCCACAATTTTTACCAAACGAGTCGTTTTGTGTGATTAACTAGTTTCTATTTTTTGAAACCATGAGAATCTAAATTTTGATTATTTATTTTTTTCTATAACAATGGAACTTTTTAACAAAGCTCTGTTTCTATCACAGCAGAAAATTTTCGCCCTTACCCATAGGCGGGTATAAAGGTGTTTTTTTTAATTTGGCGTCGAAGTAGGCGTTGGAGAGTCGATTGAGATCGCACCACTCGTGTAAAAGTGTCAGATTTGAACAGCTGATCCGTGATCCGTAACCTGTATAGTGCGTTCACAATCGACAGTTCAACGCCTACTTCGACGCCAAATTTAAAAAAACACCCGTTACACTTTGATGGTTAATTTATTCCAAATTTTAAATCAATTTGTATTGCTTTTTCATAAAAATGTTATAGAGAAAAGTTCCATGATTTGGCGCGTTCTTCCACTGGTTAAAATTAATACACGTATTTCAGAAACACCCTGTATAAATGTGATGTTAAAAATTTGCTTCACCTATGCGAATTAATATTGTCTGAATTAAAGTTACTTACATATGAAAAAAAAATCATGAGATTAATTTCAGATTAACAGAAACAAATTGCTATGTTTAGAAATATTTTTTTTCGAATTATTATTATTATTATTATTATTATTATTATTCATTTAAATAGTTGCTGAGGCAAACCTATTGAGCAACTTAATGGTTGTATATTTCCGTATATTGGACAATTGTGTTTATTACTGCATTTTGTCATATTGCTTCTTAAAAGCACAGACATTAGTGCTGTTAACGACTGTGTTATCTAATTTGTTCCAGGTTTCAAATGCGCGGTTTGTTAAGAAATATTGTCGAGAAGATGTCCTAAATTTCTCTTTCTTAAGCTTGTATTGGTGTCCTCGTAGTCGGGGGTCCGTTTGCATGTCTATGAACTCCGAGGTGTCACCTGGCCATATATTGTGGGTTAATCTATATATCTGGATCATATCTGCTCTATCATATCTGACTTCTAATTCAAGCAATTGTAGAATATTTAACCTCTCTCTGTAGGGCTTATGTTTAAAGCCTGTCGGCCACTGCATGTTGTACTCGGTTAAGCATATGTATATCCTTCACATGATAGGGTCTCCAAACCGATATTGCATACTCTAAGTGGGGCCTAATGTACATTTTAAATAACCTTAAGTATAATTCAGGACTTGGTTTAGAGAAAGCTCTTTTGATTGAATGAAAAACCCCAGAAGCTCTTCTAGCGGCTTTGGCGCTCTGGTTGCCCCAATTCAACTTGTTATTAACGAGAACGCCCACATCATTTTGATTTTCAACTACAGTGATATCTCGGTTTCCAAGTTGATATATTTTTTTTTGATTGTTGAAACCAAGATACATGACGGAACATTTGTCCGGATTCAAGGGTAAACACCACTGATCACTCCACTCAGTCACAAAATTTAAATCAATTTGTAGCTTGTTGAATTAATTGAACTTCACTATTTTATTGACTTCCCCTCCACCACCTGGCGGCACGGCAATTTTGCCGGAGTACATACACTATGACGGATATTACTATCAAGTAATAGTGCAGTGCTAATCAACATAATTACCGGCGTCTCGCCTCCACATTTTGACTTTGTTGTGTTTTATTATGTTCTGTGTCAATGTTAAGGAACTTCCTCACGATGTGAGGTTATTGTGTTATTGCTCAAAAAGAATAAACTGCTCCAAATAACCAATTACAACCCAGCAAGCCGGGGCCCTTTGCTACCGGCAGGCGTCGATAAACTGTCTCCCTCGTAGCATAAAGTCGGCCTTACACCAAGGCAACAATTGGCAACATTTTGCTTGCAACATTTTGTAGTAATGTTGCCGGTCATTACTAAAAAATGTTGCCGGCAACATGTTGGCAATTGTTGCCTTGGTGTAAGGCCGCCTTAAGACTTTTTTGTCGCACGTATTTAAAATATTTATTCGCGACGGATAATTATTCAAAACCGTCGTATTCGTCTGGCTTTTTGCACATATTTTTAATATTAAAATATTAAAAAATATTAAAAATTTCAGAGTAGGTGGCTGTGCGCAATGCTTTAGGTGCGCCGCTACGCCCACTAGTTGTTACAAACATTTTTTTTGTTCAACACTGTCAGAATTTGAGAATTTTCTCCTATGTGAACGGATTTTGATAAATGTCACAACTTGTCAAAACGAAATGTCAAGCTAATTTTAAAGATTTTAAGCGATTTGGAGCCTTTAAGGGGCTCGTTGAACAAATAAACGTTGTATTCAACTCGTTCTTGTGTAAATTGGACATTTTTTGGCACTCATATCAAAAAAAGCCCAATTTACACACGAACTCGTTAAATAAATAACTAATATGACCCCGTATTAATATCGTATGATCAAAAAGTCTTTGGATCAGGGTTACCGTGGAATTAACAAGCTATCTATGAAATTATTTATTTCAATTATTTTTGACATTTACTTGACAAGTTTCAAGTTAGTAGGTTATAGAGATATTTTCATATTTGATGGCGGAAACAAAAGACTGAGAAATGTCACAAATTTGTATTGTCTGTGTCAAATTTCTCAAAGACGTTCGTGATTTCGATAGAAATGCAGCAAATTGGCAATAAAAAATGTGTTAAGCAGGATTTATAGTTCCGTATACATACAGCATAACATAGTCACAAATCATAAACATAACATAACTTTTAAAATTCAATTTATAGTTCACGACAAAACGTGATACGATTGTTGACTTTTTAAATGTCAAACTAATTATCAAATATGTTTTGTGAAGACGAGGTTTTAGAAGCTGCTGCCTGTGCTGTAGTCTTACACGAGATAGGTCGTAATAAAGAAAAAAGGAAGAAACCACGAAAGAAACGCGTTACAAAAACACGGATAAACAAGCTACTCCAAATCATTTCCTTCTTCACACTGTCCTCAAAGTCTTTGGAAGACTTATCCTACAGTGGCTTGAACCTTTTAACACACTGTACGATTAGAATTTTCTTCATATTTTCCACCTTCTCAATAATGTTTTTAAATTCAATTAATTGACAGCGTACCTACACCTAACCGTTTCTATGGAAAAAAATTTAAAACTCCGTAACTTTTATGATACATAACATAATAATTGAAATTGGCCAATTCATATGTAAACGGATACGGACTTATGTTATGTTGACGGATCTATAAATGAGTACATTTGATTCAATAGGATTCAATTTTCATATGTTATGCTATACGTAAGTACAAGTTACGGAACTATAAATCGGCCTTTAATCGTCGAACTAGAGACATAATTTGTAATACGTTTGATTATATGAGAATAACTTTTCTTTTTGAAGCACTGACAAAAATTGGTTTCTTTAGAATTTATTTTTTCAATCTATTTGGCGAAAATTTAAATTTACCTAGACATTCCTTTTTACGGCGTTTATGAGAAATTTGACACTGACAATACGATTTTGTGACATTTCTCAGCCTTTTGTTTCCGCCACCAAATATGAAAATACCTCTAATTCAAAATGCTTCAAAGAGAACATACAATTTTGATTATTAAATCATACTACAGTAATGGAAATCGTGATGAAAATGGTACCTGGGGTTTTGATCCGCAATTTACGTGGTCCGTGGGATACACTTGGGCATCAATTGAAAGAACGTCGCTACGTCAGCCACTCGGGACCCTTCAACACGTTGAAGAAATCCTTCTGGAAGAATGGGAAGAGATAGCACCTCAAGTTATTTGAAATTTAATTGAAAGTATACCTCGTCGTTGTGAGGAACTTTTGCGGGTTAAAGGAGACCATACCCATTATTAATTTTGCACTTTTGCTTCTTTTTCAGCACGTTTTCATTTGCATAATAAAGAATTTCAATACACATTTTTGCATTTAATTTTTTTCCTGGAAAAATATTCACCTTCATAAAAGTGGCTCCTTTTTCGTTTTGATTAGTGTACAACGTGCCGACTGGCTAGATATGCATTTCTTATTAAAGGACAATGTTTCGGGAAAGAAAACTTAACACGGGGAAAAATAATAGATACATGCCGCAATGATTTCTATATATTTTATACCAAGTGAAGGAAACGTGCAAGGAATATCGTTTTGTTCATTTTATAGATGGAGATGCCATCACCCAGGCAGCTGGATTCACCACTTACGTGAATGCGAAGTTAGTTCCATCCAGATGAACTTTTCCGTGTATGAACTAGTAACTGGAAGGGACTCCGATTGTGTTAAGGATATGTGGCCTTCATGATGAATCCAAATATTTTGATAAGCGAAAAAAAAATCTGCCTTACAGGTTTATAAAATAAAGATAACATAAAAAATACACTGTCATGCTTTTTGGTGAGGGATTTGGATTTGAATTTTCTGATCTAATTGTAATCTTTAAGATTTAGAATGTTGTAAGTTAAAATAGGAGTTGCTTATTACATTATAAAAAATTAGAATGTGTTTGTCAATAGGAAAATGCAACTGCCGCTAAGTACGATCCGGTGTAAATACCGTCTTGGCCAATAGGTGGTTTATGGTTCGATCTCAAGCTATGATCTCAAGAAAATTACATCATTATATTTAGATAACAGTACAATCTAATGTGTTATTGTGTAATATTTATCGGCAACAAAGTTAACATACAATAGTAGGTAATAAATCATGTTTAATCGAAATACAGAGTGTCCCAGAACTGGCTCCCCAGAGAAAAAAGGAAGCCTTAGGGCGAATATATTAACGTGTGTTTTGAAGAAAAAAAGTCCTATCTCAAATGATAACCGAGAAAAGATATTCTGAAGTTGACCAATCAGAGTTGAGCACCATTAAGGTGGAATCATCGCAATTTTGCGTTGCCTAGGTGTCCTTTTTATCCGTAAACCTCTATAATTCTGTCCTTTAGATTTGGTCCACTACATTTATTAGAATCACGGCCTCCTAGATTCATAAGAGACTCGTCTCTTATAAGAGACGAGTCTCTTATGAATCTAGGAGGCCGTGATTAGAATGATTGTTTACGTCAGTTTGACATTTGTTATACAATTTCGCTGCGATATTTAATTGAAGTGTATCATTTAACATGTATTCTTCCTCTGAGTACGTAGATATGATTCTTACTTTTGCACGATGTGGGAACAATGCGCGTGAAGCAGTAAGGTTGTACCGTGAACAATTTCCGCAAAGACAAATTCATTCGGATCATAAAACAATCCTGAAATTAATCGCTCGGAGTCGAGAAACGGGTCAGATACAGCCAGTTCGAAGAGAAGTTGGGGGTGCTCCAAGAAATGTAAGGACTGTCGAACACGAGGAAGCCGTATTGAATGTCTTTGAGGAAGACGGCACCCGGCGTATTCGAACAGTTTCTCGTGAAATGGGTTTATCCAAGAGTTCGGTGCAGAGAGTTCTAGCTGATAATAGGAGGCATCCGTACCACTATACACGAGGACAACATCTTCTGCCAGAGGATTATCCAATTAGGCGAGAATTTTGTCTATGGTTAATAAACCAGAACGATGCTCCACACTTCTTGTCACGGATACTGTTTTCTGATGAGTCGCTATTTTGTCGGTAAGGTTGTTCCAATTATCACAACCTTCATATTTGGGCAGAGGAAAATCCAAGAGAATTAAGAGAAGATTAACGGGGGCAAGATATGCTCAGTTCATTGGCACGGAGCTACCTGATCTACTTGAAATTGTACCTCTTGCTTATCGCATAAATGACTGGTTCCAACATGATGGTGCTCCACCACATTTTAGGAGAAACGTTCAGGAAATTTTGGATAACCAATATCCACAGCGCTGGATCGGTCGAGGAGGACCGCCTGCCAGGTCTCCAGATCTGAATCTGAATAATTTGAAATCTATCATTTATCGGCGGCCCATAAATTCAGAGGCTGATCTGAGAGTTCGAATTCAGGTGGTTTTTGTTTCAGTTACTGAAGAAATGATAACTAACGCTACTACAAGAAGTTTGTTAAGGCTCGCGTTTACCTGAAAGAAATTTCGAACTTGATGTACAGTGGGTCCTCTATTTACAAATTTATATTTTGGTCAAACGGGTCAAACAAACCGAGAGTCACAGTCACAGTCACAGACGCTCAGTAGGGTGTAGAGGATTACGATCCTGTCCTGTTCCATACCTAAATACGGAGATAAAATTTTGTGTTGGAAAGACAAGTCCTACAATGCCAAATCTGAATTGGCTGCACTGCAAACTGTTGTTTCATTCCATTTTATTATTTATTAGCTGACCCGACAGACGTTGTCTTGTCCAATCCAAATTTCAGTAAATTAGTTTGTGATGATGATTTATTTTCTTCCATTAAATTTGAAATAACAATGAATCTCAAGGTGTTATTTACATTTCGATTGCAAGATCGATGTTCAAGTGAACAATCCGATAGCGAAATAAATTGCTATAGAAATAAAATAATTACATTTTTCGACGACCACTATGAAAAATGCGTAAATTCGCACAAATAACTATTATTGAAAGTTGGCTATTGCATGCAAATAGCGAACCGTGTGCAATGAAACTGGTTAGCCAATCAGATACCTTCTAGCCTGTGCGCAATGAAATCATTGCACACAGTTGTAGTAACCATGGCCACCAATGTATGTTTTGTCCGCAGCTCTGTCGAATAATATTTGAAGTTTGAAGGAATACCGAATATTAGCGTTTTTTTTGTGGTCGTCGGAAAAATATCGTGTATATCACGTGTTGAAAATTCGATTTCACACTCGTTTGCTTAAGCCACGCGCCTACGGCTTGTGGCTCAATTCTGCAAACTCGTGTGAAATCTTTCATTTTCAACTCTTGATATACAATATACTATTGTTGGACAGATCGCGAAACAACAGAAAAGTAAAAACGGATGTAATTTTAATTTAGGCTGGAATGCGTTTTTCCAGATTTTTCTCCAAATTTTCCAAAAACATTTTTTCAATTGAGTTATTTCCATCCCGGGAACAAACCGAACAAAAAAAAAAGAGTCAGTCGTCAGTTATGATCGAGAGTGCATATTTATAATTTTTGAAGTTTGCCCTAATTTTCCGACTTTCCTTTGTAATTCTCCCGATTTTTTTTTAACAAAAGGAACATTAAATTTTAAAAAATTAAAAATATTGAGCTAAGAATTTGTTTTAGTATTTTTTGTAGGTACATAATATACCTACAATTTGATCGTATAGGACATTTTTCTGACTTTGAAGGTCCGACTAATAAAACTATAATATTCACCAAATACAGGGTGCAGCAGTGTGTAGTTGTATTTTCCCAAAGTATTACGATTAAATCTGCATTTACTCCCTGCAGATGAGGGAATGAATATAAAGCGTCGTTTTCATGGTGGCTTTACAAGCGTGGCTCGCTCGGCTAGCTTGGCTTTAGAAGAGTCGTCTTCATTTTCATGGTGGCTTGCTACTTCAAGACAGCCACGCCAACGCGCATGCGCTATTGAGCGAGCTAGCGTTGAACCGTGGAGGGAGAAAAGACTGGAGATGGCACTAATTCAAATAAGTGTACCGGCCCGCGAAAACTACAGAGTCATAAAAGGTTTCTGAATATAGACGCTAGGCCAATGGCTTCCTTCGCCTTCCTTCCAGGCGCCTTGTGCTTCTTTATCTAGCGCATTGTGGACTGGGTCATAAAAGGTTGTTGCACGTGCTTTTAGAGGGTTCGGATTTTTAACATGGGAAGCATAGGAAATGCCATCTCCAGTCTTTTCTCCCTCCACGCGTTGAACTGTCACATCAGCTGATTTGATTATGTAGTTGAGAGTTCGAGCGCATGCGCAAGCTTCCAAAGCCTGAGCGTGGCTTTGAAAAATAGAAATATTTCCTATTCTAGCAAAGTCCGAGCCACGCCGCGGCGTTTTTTAAAAGCTGTGCTCCCATTGGTCGAGCGGTTTCCAAGCCGAGCGAGCCACGCTTGTAAAGCCACCATGAAAACGACGCTTTAGTTCGGAGTTTCTACCTGATTTGTCAAGAATTATGAATGAGACAAAAATGACCCTTATGGTAAAATATTTTTAAGGTAAAATTACAATGAAACGGTTGGTTTCATCTTGTGTCCCTTCGGTGAATAATTGAATATTATGAATATTATCGGTTTATTAGTCAAAAAAATTTGCTATAGATAAAATATAGAACTTCGTCTCGTGCTCTTATTTGCTAATAATTGGTCTTCTGACCTCATTTATGGATGTTTTCGTTCATTAGCAAAAAAATTTCCGATAAAAAACTTTGCACTTTGGATATAATATGTGATTATTTCATTCATTATCATTTTCGACCAATCGTAAGGCTTTATTTTTTGAATTACAGCGATAATTTTTCGATAATTTTTTATTGTCCTTCAAATGTTTTTTTTTTTTATTTTTAAGACAACGGCGAATACTAGTGTCACATTTTTTATTTTTATATCAAATGTCAACATGAGTCGTCAACTTCTGACAAGCAACTTGCAACCATTTTAAAAAATGACATTCGTGGTTGCTAATCAACTTTCGTATTACAACTCGATCATTTCGAAGAACTCAAGTGAATATTTTTCGACTTTTGCACTTTTCAATGTCAGATTTGATTTGTATAAATAAAACAGTCTCTGATACTGTTATAACTAACCTACCGGACTCAAATGGATAATGTAATCGAACATCTACCGGACAGTATAAAATGAAATATTTTAAATCGTGAATTTTGACATGAAATAAAGGAAAAAATTGTGCTTATTTAATGGTGTATTATTACTGGAAATTATTATTGCACGTAAAAAAAAAGGATAGAGATTTGCATAATATTAAAATGGGTGATATGCCGATGTAATTTGTACCCTTGTCTAGTCCCCTTTCCGTAAGCTGTTAGCTCAGGTAGCCTGTAGGGTTGGTTGTCTACAACGTGAAATTTTAACGTTGAGAAATGACTTCATTTTTTTCGTTTTTTTCAACTAATATTCAAGTAGGAAACACCACTTTTCGTCTGCGTCACATTCATAACAATATCTAGTGAATGACGTGAGATATTTTCGATATCTCTTTTCAATTTGCCTACACAGCTTCCAAGCAGAGCATTTTATTTGTGGTTTTTCACCAAATTCGTCAAAACAAAATTATATTTTTCTCTTCATAGTTCACTAATAGAAATGTTCATAATTTATGTAGTAAAGAGAGAAAACGTTCATCTCGTACTGTTTTCTCAAAAAACGTGATCGAAAATCCACTTTTTCGACAGTTTCAAACTCAGGTAAACGCGAGCCTTAAGTAGAGCACAATGGTGCATACAAATGAATGGTGGTCATTTCGCACATCTGCTTTAACATTATTAGCTACCTATTTAAATAAATGGTTCTTTTTAGAATCGCCATTTTTATTGTTTTATTTTGAAGTTATCTTTTACAATTGTCAAGTCTTGATGTTGATGACAGATAAACGTCAACGAATTTTTATATCGGAAAACGTCAAAATTCCAGTTGCCCAAACATTTTATTGATTTGTGCGATATCAGAGATTTTTTGTTGTTGTTTAGCAACCGATCGGATTTTTTGGTAATACCTGAGGACGAGCTTCCGGGATTGGTGAAATTAAAAACTTTATAACTCGGTAATTTGAGCTAGCAGAAAATTTATTTTAGTGAATTTAGAGTCTCTTTTGTTGTCGGCACATGCCTGTTTTCTCTGGGGAGCCAGTTCTGGGACACCCTGTATACATATTTTTTGTTATCAATTTTGTTGGACTTGGTAATTATGTGTTAGGCTAGGGCCACACTACAGACTAAATAATTGGCCGATAATTTAGTCCGATTAGATAGCTTCCGTGCACACCAGGCAAACTAAGGCAAACTAAACTGTTGGGTTGGCTGTCGGTGCTCAGACAGGCGATTATTAATCGGTCAACTGCTTATGCATAGTTGATAAAATCTACGCGATATTAATTAAATATGAGATTTGAGATAGGTTGAAAATATTCTTTGGTTCAATATATTTTTTCTACTTCCTTCTCTAAAGTGTTACTATTGGGAGCACGGAATTTCGGGCAGACTTCAAATTTGACTGATATAACATGTGAAATAGGCTTTAGGTTCTAGACGTATTAATAACCTAATTTTTTTATCTACTATTGTCACATATCATTTTAACAAATTGCATTCATCAATCCTGGAAAGTTGCAAGTGCTTTGATGTGATTTTCCGAAAACTAAACAGTCTTCGATTAAACTTTGGAAATCAATAACTAAAATGTAAAATAATTGTGACCGTTTATTTTGAAGTTCAGTCAAAATTAATTATTATGACATTTATTTTATGACAACAAAACTTAGACTACAACGGGTTTTTTTAAATGACAAATAAATTGCTGCCCGAAATTCCATGCTCTCAATAGTACATTTTGCACTGACAAATAGTGTATAAAACTTCACTTTAAAAACGATTATTCATTAGTCACAACTTGGTGTCCATTCGGGCGTTTTAGGCATATTAAACACGCTCGAAGTTTCTTTGAACACGGCTTGAATTTTTTGGACATATTTAGCTCTAGATCAAGTTGGTATTTTGACGTTTATCAGTTTCGCATCCGGCGTGAAAGAAAACGTCATTGCAGTGGAATAATTCGTTGTATTTTTCAAATATGGACCTGAAGCCACCAACAGTTTGTATCCTGAGAAATATATATACAGGGTGCGTCTGCTTAAACTTTATATTTGAATATCTTCGTTATTTTAAATGACTGCTCAACGATATTTGGTCTTAAAGGCTGCATTGCCCTCTTTACATAGGCACTACAAAAATTAACAAGGATCTGGACAGAAGAGGAATATTCAAGAAAAAAATTAATGAAAAAAATTTATTTTCAGCATTTCCTAACATTATAACTTTTAACATGCATATCAAATGTTTCTGTGTAGATTTTCTGCCTAATAATCATCCTAGTGCTTATTATTGACCAATAAATTAATGTTAAATAAAGACAATTTTCAGACTTCATTCACTAGTGTGTATTTACGTAAAAAAGTACTTCACGGCTTACTGATTTACAAAAAAAAAAAACAAACATAATTAATTTATTATTTGACAACGTCAAAGTAAAAAAGTTCGTGAAATCTTTGAAATAATCTTTTATACAAGATGTTGTTCTCATAGCAAGGGGAAATTAATATTATTTTTACGTATGGAGAGTGTCACCGGTGCTATCGAGCCGCAGCAAGAATTCTTCAGGCCCGTCAACAAAATGATAAATTTTCCGAAATGAATATCAGATGAATTGTAAAGCTGTTTGAAGATACTGGCTGTGTTAAAGAATTTCCACGAGTAAGGGATGCACTCCCCAAAAATATTAACTTTCAAAATGCCGTTGTTGATTAGGTAACTGAAAATCCACACACAAGCACAAGAGTAGTAGCGGCTACACTGAATGTCTCACAAAGCACGATTATTAGAACTTTAAAGTCTTTGAAATTTCATCCATATGAAATGATCCTGCAACAAGAACTTCACGGAGTTTTTATTCCAAAATTGAAAGGTGTGTGGAAGTTAATGGTCGAAATAAATTTTGAGCATCTTATTTAGTTATAATTATTTTGAGTACATTTTTAAAATTTTCTTTGCTGCTAATTGTGTTACATTGTTGAATTTTGTCGGGGCGTAGAGCCACCCCCCCTCCTTTCAGAACGAGAACCACCCCTGCATGGGTGAATGACAGAGATTTGAGACGACAGGACCGAGATGGACTCAGGGTAGAACAGTCACAGTCAGAAGTCACTAAGTCATTTATCCAACATCTCGAGTACGGTCGTACGGTCCAAACAATTGTACATAAATGTAAATAAACGTTTTACACAAAACGATACGGTGTGTCAGTTCACGCGCGCCTACAATCAAACCAGTGAAGCCTCCATTAGGCTGAGCAAACCCAGGAGCCCCATTTGGTTCCGAACAATTCCTGGAGCCCCCATTAGGCCCCAAACAAATTTATTGCAGATATTTTAATTGTTATTATTTAGTATGTGCTTAAATTGTTTATTCACCTTCACCCACTTTTTAAGCTTGACGCACTCACCTCCATAATAGCCACTTTTATAAATAAAAACAAAAAAATTAGGAGGGTACCGGGTACCCCATGATTCATTGTTTAAAAAATAAAATTAATAGCATTTAAATTCGTTTTATTGAAAACTTACTTTAAAATAGTTTAGTAAATTTTTTCAGAGAAGACTGATCCCTAGGATGCACACGTACCTACACCGGAGTTTGTACATACATACCTATTTGAATTTTTATTGTATTTTACCGAATAGTTCAGTAATAAAAGAATAATAAAATAAGATAACAATGCCCCGTCAAATTGACGTATCTAAATTATTTGCTGAAAAATGAGTAATCTGTGAAACAAATTCGTAACAACTTTTTACACATAAACTCTGTTTTGAACATAGCTGGAAAATTAGTTCTTTTTAACACTAATTTATTGCGTAGTCATCAGTAAAAGTGTAATAAAAACACTACAGGGAGATACAGAGGCCACAGCTGAATATGTTAAACTCCGTAATCTGAGAAAAAGCTAAAAAAAAAATTTTTTACTGCGGTTATTTTTCAAATAACTCTGTATCCTTGCAGGTTTCGTTAACTTTTGTTAAGCACATGTCAAGAGGTCATTGAGATATATAATATTGCTAAATATTGTTTACCTTAATTGATAATTAAAAAAGATATTCGGGTAATTGTTCACTTTAACTACTTCTGGAATTTTCGCGTTTTTTCTGGCTAGACAGCCTCAGGGCGTCCTCCTACATCGTATCCCACCAGTCAAACCTTGTGCAAATGAAAATTTTCCTTACCCTTTAGTTATACTAAGACTTGGCGCGACCTTGACGCGACCTTGAAGCACAACAAGAGAGAAAAAAAAAGGCATTTGCACAAGGTTTGAATGGTGGGACACGATCTAGGAAGACGCCCTGAGGCTGTCTATCCAGAAAAAACGCGAAAATTCCAGAAGTAGTTAAAGTGAACAATTACCGATATTCGGATATAAAGTTTTAGTAGACGCACCCTGTATATATTCCTATTTGGTATGTTCATTTAGTTTGTATGTTTAAATTAACGTTTAATAAAAAAGTTGCTTGTTTCGTTTGTGTGTTCCATTTGTTAATTTGGTCGTAGAAAAAGTATAGTATTCAACTCGTTTATAAACTTCTCTAGACAATTGTTTATTAAACACTCGCTCCGCTACGCTTCGCTCGTGCCTAACATAAAACTCGTGTCTAAAGTGCCGTTTATAAATCTTGTTGCATAATATACAGGGTGTTTATAAATGTCTGTGATCGCCGTTTGCCATGAAATTAGATTCATACAAATGGTAACCAGTACTATAATAAATTTGAGGTTAAGTGTAATCTGACAACAAATGTCAGTGCAATCAATGTTTTACCCTTTTACCAATAAAATGATAGCCGTAGTATAAGTGGTAGGTAAACGTGAAATAGACTTATACATTTCAGGCAAACTTGATTTCAGTCAAGTCTGTCTTAAGCCAGGTTGAAAAAGAATGAAGGTTAGAGGAGGAACCATCTCTAAAAAAAAAACAGGATTCATCTGGTCCGGATGATCCTAGAAGAGCTTAGGTTACCAGATGAACATACGAATGGTCTGAAAAGCAAACGAGAGCAGAGGAGCAGAGCAGTGGATTTAGACTGAAGTGCCAATCTCCGCAAAGAAATGTTTGGATTATCTTCAATTCTTTCGCGGATATCTTCCACAATGTCTTGAGCAACTGGTGGCCTACCTGAAGACT
This sequence comes from Tenebrio molitor, assembly GCF_963966145.1. NCBI lineage: Eukaryota > Metazoa > Arthropoda > Insecta > Coleoptera > Tenebrionidae > Tenebrio > Tenebrio molitor. The sequence continues at coordinate 16,422,642 of NC_091047.1, forward strand.
TGCCTTTTACGACGCTCCCAGTTTCCTGAATGCGTTCTAAAGTTCGTCTGATTTTCTGACGTAGACAATGATCGTCACAATGGTAATCTGGAAATCTGATGCGGAATTGATCGAGACAAGGCTCGACAGAGTATACCCAGACACCATCGTTATCTATACCGTTCCTAAAATAAGCCTCTAAAATGAATTTATTTTGTTCGAATTCCATCTTTCACAATCTGTCTACTTGCATTGCTAGTCAAGTTCACGATTTTGTAGAGAATTAGCTTTTTTTAAAGGCAACGTGATAACAGACATTTATAAACACGCTGTACTACCGAGCAATCATTTAAAAAATAAATCGAGTTTGCTTTGGAGCCTATGCTATAGCATGGGTTGCCATAGGTAACACGCGGACTCGATTTATTTTTTAATTGATCGCACCGTATTATTACTTTCATAATCATAAATTAAAAATCAAAATTTTTGCACTGCAGAAAGCCACTGCACGCATAATATGTGTATTCACCGACTGGATAGTCGGTGAATGTGCGCACTCGCATAGTACACCATGCTCTATCAATAGTTGGCCAACCTTCTTGTTGAAAGGGAATCGGGAAGTCCTTGCAACTATTTTTCGATCAATCTGTCGGCCGACGGGGACAGGTAATCTCGCCACCAGTAATTACCTTAATCTTTTGCGCATCCCCGTTGAGTAAAATCCCATCGGTAATTTCGCCACCAATATTTTTCAATGCATTTTTATTGAGGGTCATACCCAATAAGGGTGGATTTAAGTAACTACCTGACACCTGTCCCAACTTTATTTGTGTTTTTAGAAAAACTGAAAGAATTCCAAATAGACATTTATGTGAAAATACAAAGTCTACATTTGGTAGCAAAAATTCATAATAAGCATGTCAGAGGCAGACAAAAATTTATAAATAATATGATAAAGCGACATAATAATAAGATTATAATGGAAAGATTAATTCTTAAAAATAAAAATTTTAATTAATCGTTCCATTGTAATCTTAAATAATAAATTGTTTTTCCATATACATGCATTTACTTGTTTTCCTCTGTCTCAGACTCTCAGATACAGAAATATTTATGTCGGCCGTCCGACGACGCCGTCCTTATGGGCAGGTAGGTGTAGGATGTAGATTAATTCCGGGAAGTACAGTGGCGAAATTACCGGTAGGCTTAGCATGCCATTATATATTTGCGTGTTATAAATAATACAATTTTACACACTGTCTACAAATACCGAAAAAAAAGCAACAATAAAATAAAGAGATATAAGTAAAATTTAAACAAAAAATCTATAAGGATTTTGTGAATGAATAAAACTCTTCAAAAGAATAGAATGCATTTTCAGTTAGCAATTGCTTTAAATGTAGTTTGAAGGGTTTAAAGTCCATGTTTTTAAGGTGCAAAGGAAGAGCATTAAACGGTGGTGGCGAATTTACCTGTATCTTAATCTCGTAATGATGCTTGGTGGCGAAATTACCAACACCGGGCCGACTACAATCGCTTTAGTGTGCGTACTCACATAAGTCCTCATACTTATTAGGAACCAACTAAATTGTCGGCCGATGAAAAGTCTGTAGTGTGGCCCTAGCCTTAAAGTTCAAATTTGCAATCCACGTCTAAGTTAATACCACATATACTGCTCGCAAGTAAAATCCGAACACCCAGAAACAAAGCGTTTTTTTTAAATAAAATTTTACACACATATTCAGGATACAGTAACAAATGGTTAAAGTTTAAAGCAATTCGGCATACAAGAACTTAATAACGAATTGGGCCACCCCGCTCCCGAATACAGTTCTGCATTCAGCAGGCATGCTGACAATGGTGTTGTCTATGAACTACTGAGGAGTAGCCTCCCATGCCTCTGCTACGGCTACGGCACTTCATAGTTCTTCCAAATTTCTTGGAGGATGTGGTAAATCGTCGATGAATTTCTCCATCGCATCCCATACTTTTTCGAAGCGCGATAAATCGAGACCATAGCAACAATTCGATTTCTTTCTCAAGAAAGTCGAAGAAGCTCGAGCAACATGAAGGGGTGCATTGTCTTGTTGGAAAATACCTTCTTCTATGGTTCTTACATAAGACGCAGCAATGGGCCCTAACACTTCATTGATGTACCGTTGGGCTGTCATAGTGCCTCGAATAAACAGTAAGTGAGATCTACTAGCATGAGCAATAGCACCCATACTATTACCACAACAGTGAAGAGTATTGTGTAGGTTTATACTATCGGGAGCAAAAAAAGTGGGACCTCAACGTCACTGTCCTGACTTTTAATGTGAAATGATCATTATCTGTTTCTAACCCTAGTTGCAGGGAATGAGTAGCGAATACATATTTATTTAATGCAAGGTCCCAATCAAAATCTACCTTTATCAAAAGAAGAGAGCCTTTCGAAAAAGAAAATAAGAGTATACAGGATGTCTCAAAATTGGCGTACAAACTACTTATTACCTTATCGAGGATGTTTAAATGTACATGAAAAAAATATGTAAAAAATGTTTTCGACAAAATAAGGAATGATTTTTATTATTATTATTAACGGTAATACAATGTAAACAAAGATATTTCGACATAATCCGCTGCAGAATACATGATGAAAGAGCACGGTTGACCACACCACGATGGCGGTACTAAAGCGATTTGAAGTGATTTGAATGAAATTTTGACACTGACGTTTCTCAAAAGTTTTATAACCGGTCAGTTTATTGAAAACGTAATAAAATATGCAACCTAGAAACAATTACGGACATAGACCTGGATGGCTTAAAATGCTTTGATTGGTCGAATTAAACTGTTCTTTTCTTGAATACCGTTCAAGATAGAAAACATTTTAACTGGGATTATTTATTTGTCCTTTAAAGAAGATTTCTCCTCTTTTCTCTGGGGAGCGAGTTCTGGGACACCTGTATAACAATATTGGTAAATTTTAAAACAGAATCGCACCAATTGTCTAATAAACAGTAAACAACTTACAGCAATAAATGTTACTTAGTTACTAAATTAACGGTACGATGTTAGAAAGGGTAAGCTTCATTAGAGACTTAGGGGTAATTGTCGATGATAAATTGACCTTCACGAAACATAGGTATAGACTACGCTGTAAGTAAAGCTAGACGCTCACTTGGATTGGTCATTCATTAGACAAAGCATTGAGTTTAAGAGTTTTGATACGTTGGTTACGCTTTACGAGTATAACGCGCTGGTTAAACCCATATTGATGTTTCGATCAAACTATTTGGAGCCCGTTTTTTGATATTCATATTAATAGAATACAAAGAGTGCAACACAGATTTCTCCAATATGTAGCTATAAAATTAAAAATGACCAATCCAAGGATCACGCAAGATTATTTTCAAATTGCTTCTTAGCTCACTGGAGTTACACAGAATTTATGCGGACATAAGTTTTTTGCATGGGATATTGAATGGTCTGGTAGACTGCCCTGAATTAGAAAGTAAAATTAGCCTTTACGAAAATTGTACAAGTTTAAGATCAACAGGTCCGTTTGTCATTCCATTCCTATGGAGTAAATTCACCGGTGTCCAGGTTATCAAAAATAGGGAACTCCTGGACTTTAGAAATTTTGATGCTCCCACAATCACAGTTTAAAGTGCTAGCAAGGAACATGTACCTCAATGACTTTAAGTAAGTATAAACTGTTATTGTTAGTTAAAATGAAATTATTAGAAGATTATAGTTTAAGTTTCAGTTTTTCTTTTAAGCGGAAAGTGGGTACGGCTACCATGTTAATTTATTATATTAAATAGGCTTAAGCTGTAGTTAGCGTAATAAATAAATAAATAAATAATTGTTATTTTTGGAACCAGGCCTGGCGCCAAGTGACTATGTGCAACCTTGAAAAACATTGTTGCTTTTATACGAACATTAAATCATCATCGTACAATGATAATTATTATTAATCTGAATCAGTGTTTCTCAACCTATTTCGCGATGCGGTCTGTTTTCGTCGTATCATTCTCGTGCGGCCTCCTTTAAATGTTGGCTGAAATTTCTCTTAAAATAAAGCAGGCACATGTTCGGGTCTGTTTTAAGCAAGGATTGTTTTAATTTTTTTTTTTTTTTGAAAAGATTGACATAACGCAGAAGACGTTTTTCGCTGGTAATTGCTACCTTGAATTTCACATTAACGCGGAACGAAGTCTCATGTTTTCTTAATATATTATTGACTAAAAAATGTTGGTTTAGACAATTTGTTATACTTACTTTCCGTCTCGGCTAGCTTCGGCCCTGGAAAGAACCAAAGGATGTTTTCTGACAAGTTTTAGTCGCTCAGCGGGGTGCTAATAAATGCCGCAAACAATTCAATTAGGATTTTCTGTTTAGCCTGGAGCAAAACTAAACTACGAGGACAGATATACTTTCGCAGATATTTTTACGATTATTTCAAACCACCGGCTGAAAATGCATTTGTTTTCAATTTATATGATGATCACATAAAAGAATTTAAAATCCTAAGGTTTCTTTCTTTATATTTTAATTGTAAAAGGTCGTAACAGTTCTTCAGCCCTCGCGGACATGTTGCGAGGACGCCGCGTCCCACAGTTTAAGTACCACTGGTCTAAATGATAGCAGTAAAAGATGACGACAATAACTTAATCCTGTATCAGTTGTGGATAAATTCCTGATGTTGAAAATGTGTTAACCCACTTTAAACTTCATCATAATCCGATACGAACGGCATAGAAAACACAATGACAACGATAGTTCTCTTATTAATATTACTGGTTACTGGTGCCCTATATTTTTTAAAAGTGAATCATGCATACTGGAGAAAACGGGGAGTGCCGGGCCCTAAACCCCAATTGATTTTTGGTAATATGTGAGACAGTTTCTTGATGAAAAAATCACTTTTTGACGTTCTGGCTGACATCTACAAGTGAGAAATATAATGATTTAACTTTAATATAATTTTTGGGTCCTTTTTCAGCAAGTACCCGGACTGGCCATTCGTCGGGATATTTAGAGGAACCGCCCCTGTACTCTTAATTCGTGATCCAGATCTAATCAAAGACATAATGGTCAAGTCGTTTGATCATTTTCACGACAACGACTTGGAAGCCGATAAGACGGTTGACCCTTTACTTGGACGAAATCCGTTTTTCTTGAAGGGCGGAGAATGGAAAACAGTGAGAAGTCAACTGACGCCAGGTTTCACAAGTGCAAAAGTAAATATGTAATTAAAGTATATTGAGTAAATCTAATGTTGTTGTTGTCTTTGATGGGTAGAGACGGATTCTTTAAGTTTTCTTGGAGAGTCTGTATTTAGAAAAAATGAATAAAATCAAATATTCCAGATGAAGTGGCTGTACCAATATTTGGAAGAAACTAGCGAGCAAATGATAAAATTCATTCAAAATGAGCCAAATGCTATGAACGGGAACGGCTACGAGTCCAAAGAGTTATGTTCTAGGTTTACTCTAAACAATGTGTCCAGTTGCGCCTTTGGCATCGAAGGAAGATGTTTTGAAGACAATAACAGCGAATTTTGGCAAATTTCACGACAAATTTTCACAAGCGGAATTTTTCAAACTTTAATTTTTATGGTACAGGCAATATTTCCATTTATTTCAAAGTTTGTAACAGCCAAGTGCGTTGTTTCTCTCTTATTAATCTTTAAACACCAACACACAATATTTTTTTAGATTTCTCAATAAAGCCGTCGAAAATCGCCTTACAACTTTGGTATCGAAAACATTAAAATATCGCGAGGAACACGGCATCATTCGGAATGATTTCTTACATATTTTAAATCAACTAAAGAAGACTTGCAAAGAATACGAATTTACGGATGTCGACATCACTGCTCATGCTACAGGCTTCTACATTGACGGATTCGAAACTAGCGCTACAGCAATGAGTTTTCTACTGTACGAACTAGCGGCCAATCCTCAAGTTCAGACTCGACTTCGAGAAGAAGTTTGTACGAGTCTCAAAGACAACAACAATAAGCTGTGCTACGAGTTGTTGCAGAAACTGCCGTACTTGGACGCTGTTCTTAATGGTAAGTACATTTACTTTGGACTTGTGTCGGAAACTAAATCATAATAATATTCACAATATTGTAGAATCATTAAGAATGTATCCCCCACTTTTCGCTTTGGGAAGAAAATGCACAAAAGCTTATACTTGCGTTCTCAAGAATGGAGAACCTTTTGTAATAGAAAAAGATGTTTCAATTCTAGTGCCATTGTCTGGACTTCACTATGACTCTAAATATTTTATTGCGCCACAACGTTTCAATCCTGACAGATTCATGGGAGCTGATAAGGAAAACGTTTTGAAATATATGTACTTGCCTTTCGGAGAAGGACCGAGGGCTTGCTTGGGTAAATGAAATTTTTGCTTATCTTACAATATTGAATAACCTTGTTGTTGCAGGTCAAAGATTCGCTCGGTTACAAATGAAAATTGGAATTGCTTACATCGTAAAAAATTTTAAATTGTCTGTTCATGAGAAGACGCGGGTACCGATCGAGTACGATCCATTATCTATCGTTACAACACCTAAAGGCGGACTCTGGATAAATTTCGAGAGTGTTGCATAACCTTGTCATTATTACGTTACTATCGAGCCACTAATTAAAATCTTTAAAAACAGAAAAAAGTAACCATGTCGTATAATATTTTAAATTGGAAAGTAAAAGGAAGCACTTAATTTTATTGGTTTCAATAGCATTGTCCCATTAATATCGATTATCGAATCTTTGTGAGATGATTTTTGTAATACGTGTAACATTGCAAAATTTCGAGTAGTGTAACTGAAATAAAGTTAACAAACAGGATTTTATTGAGCATGCCTACGTCTTCATTCAGAAAAACTGGAAGATATTAAAGAATCGACAAGAAATTTGAATCAGTCCTCAGAATGTACGATAACATCTAACTGCAGTGGTTTAAGTCCATTTTCTGACATTCCTAAGAAATGAAAATGACTCAGGATCAAACAATGTCCTTCCATGCAAAGTTTCTTAGGACTATTCCCCAGTTGCAGCACAGGACCATAATACTTGACTCTGATGTCTTCAGAAACGGTCGAAACTGCGACTGTGTAACTATAATCACAAACAACATTCGACGCCATCCATATTATGATTTTGTCATTGTTGGAGATCACCGTTCCGTTTACTTCCTCGTCTTCAACTATGGACTGATTAGTTTCGTCTCCGAGTTGAGCCGCCGCCATTCTCGACGCCAACACCGCGACCGTAATCGACGATGGCTTGTCCGACTGGCTGTTAACACACAATAAAACATTTATTTTTGGCAAGTTGATTTGGTTTCTTTTAGACGTGTTTTCTATTCGTACACGGTAAAATCACAAATCTAGATATTATGTACCTTCGGCTTTCACCGACGAAAATTAATTTGAATCGTAATGTGTCACGTACCTACACTTTATCACAGTTCTGTCTTAGCGATTTACCTGCTATCATTCGGTTCTTCTGGCGGCACGATAACGTTGAGAAGAATGAGACATTGTTTGACACCGTATCGTATGTCTCTGGGGTAAAATGTGAGGGGGTTTCTATCATCCAAGGAAGTCTGAGCGATGGGCACTTCTATGTGTTCGTGCTGAAAGTGCGCGTTGAGATCACAAATGCTCACGTATCTGTTACAATCAACATGGGGACACTGCAACGGTCTTTAGATTCAATTAGCAACAAGAAAAATCAACGAACGCTTTACCTCTTCGACGTAGAAATCGTGTTCCGTCTCATCTCCCGCTCCTGCTTTATTGTTAACAGTTCCGCATGAGTAAACATTTTTTTGGTTTTTGCTAACGAATCTCCTTCGCATTTATTATTGGTTACTATTGGTTTTTCCTTTTTAGAAACTAAAATCAGACATAATGTAATTCGACAATTTTATCTGTTAGTTGCCATCTGTATTAACGATTTCACTGAAGAAAGCTTCTTATGAATTATTTAATATCAGATGGAACCGTGTTAAGTAATTTGTTGAGGATCTTACCTTCACCTGCACAATATTCGTACTTGAAGCATTCCTTGCAGAAGTATTCATCCTGGCTGCTTTGGAGCAATTCTGTGTTGTCGAATCTTTGTTTACAGATGCTGCACTTGTTCATCGTGAGGATCTGATGAATTTGTTAACAAAAATTTTGATATTGATTGACGTTCCGTGACACTTGTTTATATACGTCATAGTGAAGACGCACACATAAATTTCACAAATTTCATAAACAATTATTAACAGCCTATTTATTACTTATACTTAGCGTGTATGTATATTTTTTTCTTGATAGAAAATCAATAATGAAATTATGTTGTAAATTGCTCATCGAAATACATACTGCCGACAAACAGACTGAGACAAAGTAACACCTAATTGAAAAGCAACGATTAACTTTGAAGTGACTTAACAGCATAAGATCTCCATTTTCCCAATTTTTTTCATGAAAATGCACAATCAAGTTTAGTTAAATTAAAAGTTATCAATTAGTGTAAGAGTAATGGAATTATAGAAATCTTCATATACCTTTAACGCTTCAAGATCTAATAACCTACTTTCATCTTTGTCTAACGTGTTACCAACAACAACAACATATCCTTCCTTCCCGGAGTGTATACGAAGAAAGCATATAAAAGAGGGAAGATAAATTTCTCTCAGTCATTCGCTAAATTGGTGGTTATCGTGGTTAATTCGCATCCAGGGTTTCAGTGCTACAATGCTTTATTTAAAGGTAATTATTTTTCGTAGGTAACAGGCTGTATGTTCACACCACTTCTTATTAAAAAAAAAAATAAAATAAATCATTATTAAATATTTTAGATTATCCACTGATGCTTGTTCATACTGTTCATATTTAAAAAAGCGATTAACAAATTCTGATATTCTTCCGATTTTACTTATTTGTAAATATTACACTCAATTTTCTGAATACATTAAGAATAAGCAATAAATTAACTCATTATGTATAAAAAAAACTGTATCCACTCTTGAAATATGTATTTAAAAAAATTATAATTCCTTGTATGTATTTTAGTAATTATAATAAAGTTATTAATTAACAACAAAATGAAAGAAAGTTTATTTGTGTTCGTTTAAATTTGTTAATTAAAACATTTTATAACAAAAGTTTCCGAACTAATCTTGATACTTTTACTTAAATTATGGCAAACATTAGCAGTTCTTTTGTTGTTATTTGAATCGTGTTTTCGCCCGTCACTGTGCGAGTCTTCAGTTGTCTGCTATCCACTATAATGTATGCATCGGACTCGCTTTTACAAAAAAACAATTTATAAAAAAATAAAAACAATAATCACTCTAAAATGTTTTATAATCTTTACTTTCGGAACATTTTCGTCAAGCAACAACATAGTTAGTGTTCACTCACAACTTTCAGATCTTCATTTCCTTCCACATCCGTCATTTAATTAATATATAATTAGGAACAAATTGAAAAAGCGGTTTGACAAATTTCTGTTGCAGTTAAGTTTGTTGATTGTGGCGATCACGGAATCAACAGCCCACCCGAAAGTGGTATACCACGAAGAAGAGGGCAATGTGCTCCAGTACGACGGAGTTCAACCGCAGCAGCAGCAGCAGCAGCAGAATCTCGAAGAAGACCACGTCGTCGACTACTACGTGAGTTAGATCAGCTTTCTCGATTTCATATTGCACAGGTGTATCGTTTTCACTCATCACTTTCGTTTCAAGGCTCCTCCCAAATACACGTTCAAATACGGAGTCAATGATTACCACACGGGAGACATCAAGAGTCAGCAGGAAAGTCGTGATGGCGACGTAGTCAAAGGTCAATATTCCGTGGTAGAGCCGGATGGCTCTGTCAGGACGGTGGAGTACACGGCGGACAAGCATAGCGGTTTCAATGCAGTTGTACATAAAACGGTACCCACTCAGCACCAGCAGCAAATACACGAAGAGGAGGCAACAGTGCAAGGTCATTATTAAGGGAAAGTCGTACCTAACTGGAGAACGATTCCAAATTAATTTATTAATTAGTGTATTGAACAATCACTGTTACCTTTCTCTAGTCATAATATTTGTTACCAGATTTTTGTTTTATTTTTTGACATTTATTTTAAAAAAATAAAAATAAATATCGTTCAATTACATCATTTGCATTTTTTGTCCTAAAAGAAAATGAAAATCGACTGCAAAAGTGAACTGTGTCAATAACAATGACTTAGGCCAGGTTGCATAAAGCGATGTCAAGTCGTTGTTAAAGTTAACATAATGTCAAGCGATCTGATTGAAGGATAGGTATTTAACATTTTATTTGAATCAGCCAATCAAATGGGCGGATTTCCGACTTGACGCGTTGTTAGCTGACACGATGTTAACTAAACTTGACAATACCAACCAAATAATTTTGCCGCTGAAATGGCTTGCAAACGCAAACATAACAAATATCGTTCAATTATTTCGTCAAACTACATATTTAAAGGTTTAGCCTTTGAAACCTTAGGCCCTTGGTGCAAAGAAACAATACATTTCATTAATGTCATCGGAGACCGACTTATCGCGGAATCAGGGGACTCAAAATCTAAGAAATTCCTTTTTGAGAGGATTTCCCTTGCCATTCAACGTGGAAACGCTGCAAGCATTCGGGGCACTTTTCCAGATTCCGCATTATTATCGGAAATTTTCGCATTGTAAATTAAAAATGTTATTTTATGTTAAATTTTAATAAATAATTTTTAAAAATGTCATTGAATGTTGATTCTTCAACGCTTACTTTGAGGTGAAATTTAAAAAAACACTCAATACTTACCGCACTGGCTTGGAACTGCACCGATTACAAATTTGTAACAATACTTTGCTTTGTTGCTTACTTGAAAAAAAAATATGTTAGTGCTTAACTACCAAAACAACAATTTAAACACTCAAAAATTCAAACTGACAGTTTGGTGATAATATTTTAATTTTAAACTAGGTACCTAATTTCAAAAAATGACGAGGTAGGTATACAATTGCATCAGTTTTACCCAAAAATCAAGATGTGGAAAGAGGCCGAGATTCTGATATGGTAAATATCGAAGAGGAGATTCTCCATCGAGTTGAGGAATTTTCCAGACGCATTTTCAACATCGATTTTCAATAAATATTTGGGCTGGAATAATTGGAACACAGCTTATAGGACCGTATGTTTTACCTGAAAAACTTAACGGGGAAAATTATTTTGATTTTCTGATAACACATCTGCCAGAACTATTAGAAGAAGTACACTTGGCGATCCAGTATTTTATGCATGATGGTGCTCCTCCGCACTTTCGTGTGGGACGTTTTTTAGATGCTTCCTATGGTGAAAGGTGAATTGGTCGAGGTAGACTCATGGCCACCCCGCTCTCTAGATCTTAATAGCTGCGACTATTATTTGTGGGGTTACATGAAATCGAACTCCAATAGCCACGGCAGAAGATTTAGAAGAGAGAATAGTAGCGTCAACGTCAACCACAACCCGCAGGACCTGGTGCTCATCACAACCAAAAACACCAGGTCCAGCCTCAACTGTGGCGTTCGCCGCAACCACAACATGATACAGCCCCTCAAATACGTCAACGATGACCCCCAGAACTTGGTGTTCGTCAAGCTCCAGAACACCAGGTCGTCTTCCGCATCGGTTACGCCTACCTGGTGGAGACCGAGGACGGACGGTCGAAGCCATTACGTCGACCGCCTGAGGCCGGATAATCACCACCAACTACCAACAACCCCTTCTGGAGGAGGGTAAACCTTCAGTGGCGCCAACAAACAAAAACAACTGTAGACAGTGCGGTTGTGAAGATTTACAGGGCGGAGAGTGCGCATCCCTCGCCAAAAACAATTACCGCAACCTAGCCGTCTATTTTTATTAATAGAGAGATAGCGACCAACATTAGGTGTCTAGCGTCTTTGCGGATAGGGGTGATTGTTACCAGTAAGCGAGACGCTAGGCACCGATCAAGTAGCACGCGGTCGCTGTCAAGTTGATTTTACTTTTCTGTTTTTTTTTTGTTGATTGAATTGAATTTCTTCCTTACTGAATTCTCTCAAAGCCCGGCTATCTACTCAGGCAGACTAACTTTTTTGTTTTTTTTTTGTTGTCGTTTTTTTTTAAATGAATACATTTATTTTATACCCATGTTGATAAGAATAAAGGTTTATTTTCTACCCGAATTGTGGGTTGACACTAGGTATTTATTTACTACCTATTACATTACCTAAATTAAAATCATCGATTTTCTCATAAGATTTATGGCTTCTACAAGGATAGGTTATACGGGTCATTATAAATGTTTTATACGAGTTTTATACAGCAGGTTGATTTGGCGCACGAGTCCCAGGTGTAGAAAACGGCCCGTAGGGGAGTTTTCTATGGGACGAGTGCGCCAATACCCTTATAAAACCAGTTTTTTGTTATTTTTTAGAATTTGGACCCGTTTTAATTTTTAAATAAAAAAAATAATGTTTAAGTTGTTTCAATAAATTGCATCGAAAAAACAAATGAGTTCCCCTGTTTTGTGTAATATAATTTGGGACAAAATAAAATCGGAAGTGTATACGATAATTTGGGACAGAGGTTGTACTTCTTTTGGCAGCAGCTGATGAGTTCTCAAAAATGTGATGGATTATGCTTTTTCCAGAATCTAGTGCGTTTGTGTCACGCGTTGAATAATATTTGCGGAGATAAAAAAATTCCAGGAATGTTAGTTTTTTTTTTATTAACAGTGCATAAATACAATTTTACAAAATATTATGTTCATTTTAAATACATTACAAAATACTGTACCTACTAATAATTGTATCTTCAGTCACTAGTGAAGTGTTTCAGTCAAAGATAAGACTGAGAAAGCCCTCTTTTACTAGCACCAATATTCTGAATTCTTACAAATAATTAATTAAATTTAAAAATACCACTATAATTAGTTGTTGCCTGTAACTTGTGTTTACCCTGAAGCGTAGATATGCATGTGCGCTTGAAACACTAACAGTAAAATGTCAAAAAATATAATAACGGAAGTGACGGAATCATTCTGTATCAGTGTTAATTCAGTTCTTTTTCTTGTACTGAATTGGTAAACACCAGATCTTGAAGAGCTCATTAATGATAATATTCACCCCCGCAATCTGGACAGCGTGTCCTTCTCGAAGGTGAACTACTATGGATAATTCTTCGCTGTTTCCTTTGCATCGCCTCCTCAAATTCGATGGCTTGTTTAGCAAACCAGGTGTAAAAATAATCCATTAATTCTCTTAAACCTCCTTCTGTTAGAGTATTCCCTTTGAAATAAGCTTCCGCTATGAAATTGAAAAGCTCAACGACGCGCTTCGTATAATCCAGTGCTAGAGTGGGAAATATAGGTTTCTCGAAGCTCGAATCCTTCGTCGCCAACCATTTTTGAAACTGTTCTTCCACTTTGTCGATGAGCTGTTGAAAATGGCCGCTGACCATCGTGAACAATTTCAAAAATTTGTCCAAACCAGGGAACATTTTGTCAAGTTCCCTGTAACAACCGGGAGAATCACTGGACAATTTCATGACGACGTTGGCAACGGCGTTGATGATCCTCTCTTTGATGCTCTCTTCCGTGTTGCAGAAAATTTTCAACAAACTGAACGCCAAACCGGCGATTTCTTGCGGATTGATTCCCCTGAACGTGATTTGCAACTTCGAATTCATCACTCTCACCTCGTTGTGGGACGGTTCCGGAGTGTTAGGCAAAGCAGTCAAGAACGTCGCCGCCTCGTTGTTGTCCATGCTGCCGAACTTCGACATATCTATGCTGACTCCGTTCAGTTTGATGTCGCCGTTATCAGCCGAGAATCTGACATTGTTTTTGTTCATTTGCTTGTTCAGACGGGTTAAGGTGGAGAAAACTTCGTCCTTGTTTTGGATGTTGTTGATAGTCTTGATCACCTCAGCTTGACCTTTACGAAGGTCGCCGTTGTTCTGACGGACCGTTTCCTTCATCATTTTGTTGAAAGTCTTGCGATGCCTGTTGCTGCGAAGCGAATCTTGATAATCTCTCAACGTTCTCGCTTGGCTTTCTTCGACCACCGTGCTGGCTGATTTGAAGCTGTATACGGCGTGGCCGAAGAACAGTATGGATGAACTAAGTTGAACGATCGTAAGGAGAGACGGCGCTTGGTTCTCGTTCAGCCATTGATCCAACACGTCGTAGCCCGAGTTTACCACGTTAAGGCCGCTGGCACCTATGTTGGCCATATTTATGACGTTGACGGCGGCGGTGGCCCCCTATTAAAAGCGACAATTTTATGACGATAACACATCACGGAAAGTTGGAAGCTCAAGTGACCGGGAAATCAAATTTAATTACATAATTCAATCTAATCAAGAGCGCTCTGAAAAATGTTACGAACTTATGTCCAGCATCATACGTTATATTTGGCCAGGTACATGTCACAATTCACGAATTTGTATAAAATACATTTGTCATTTAGTTAATAATTGTTGATCTACATATAAAAGAAGAAACACATAATTACGTGATGACATTTATACGTCGTAACAAAAGTATCGTGTTATACTCGCGCGTAATGGCTATTACTCATTCGAATGATGGCAGCACTTGCCTATAGGTCGTACCGCGAAATTCACTCGTGCTATGAGTAATAGCCGTCATTACACGTTCGTTGAGTATATACTATAGTCGTTTTCAACGTCACCCGTGCTGTCAGTGTCATTTTTAATATCTTGCTGCAGATTGTACACACAAATTCATAACTAGTATTCAGAGTATAAGAAAATCCTAGTTAAAAAAATGTCAAATAATAAATTGAGGTTATAGTAAAAGAAAATTTATATTTCGTGAAACGTCAACAACAAACGATAAAACTCAATCTTTAACATGGTGTAAAACAGGGTTAAACGAAGTCATTGTCGGAATCCGAATCAGACTACATTTTTTATCGGAAATGATAAATAATAATTTGAATTTGTCAATTTGCCGCGTCAAGGTAAATTGCCAAATTAAGAAATTCAAAATTACTAAACTGAAACAGCAAGTGGTGGCAACATACTGTCATACTGAGAGCACGGATGTCATTGAAAACGACTATAATCTGTTTCAAAATCAAAAATCCACCAACAGTGCATCTACCTCGAAAATACAACCGACAACGTCGCCGACTTTTGTTTTTAGTGTCTGCAAGTGTCAGAAAAAAGTGGGGTTATGAAAGAAAACTGGTGGACAGTCGTTTTGGTCGTAGTTCATCGTGTTTTTTATTCTCATTTTATTATTTCACTCAAAAAGTATGATATGGTAACTAAAACCTTTTTGTACATAATAATTATTTTGTGTTTCGTAAATAAACTCAACAGTTCAATGTCAAATTTTGGCGGGAGATTGAGTCAACCCAAAAAAATTAAACATTTTCTGGGGATTTCTTTTTTTCTGCCAACATAATTCAACAGGTGGTGGATTTTTGATTTTGAAACAGATTATACCGGGACATTTTTTTAACTCTGAACATAGTCCATACTTATTCCCTATGTTCAATTTTAAAAAACAGATCAATGCATTGTGAGTTGCTATGCAACCAATTATACACGATCTACAAAAATGGTCGAAATTTTGCAATAATGTTAAAATTTGTTCCAATTGATGAAATTGGTCTATCATGTGTTGTATTGGAAATGTTACGCACATTTCTAATGATCTTATTAGCATGAAATAAGTGCATTATGTGTACTTTTTTCGTCAAACAACTTGACCATTTTATTAAACTGTCAAGTACTTATTTTCGTTACCTTGGTTACGTAATTACATACATGCATTGACCTGTGCTTTTTAAAACTGAACATAGGGAATAAGTATGGGCTATGTTCAGTATTAAAAAAATGTCCCGGTATATGAATATCAGTACGTTGAAAAAAAACCTGTTACCGAAAATATATGATAAAAAATTGCACAAAATGAAAAACAAGGTTATATACGCCACAACATGGCGAACATAAAGGGAATTTCTAACAAAGCAATCTTGACCAGAATTTTTTACACTTACAGCCGTTTTCACCGTCGTAGTTTAAAATTAAGAAGAGCTTAAAACCTTGGTTACAATGATTAAAACCGTAGCAACAATTGTTTTTAAGCTTGGTTTAAAAATAAGGAACGTCGGTGCAAACGGCCTTAATGACCTGAACCTGTTTGATTGTTATATGCTAAAAATGACGCTCGCAGTCGTACACCTACCTGCCCGATATTTAACCCTCGCGTAGCCAACTGTGACAGGGCTATGTTGGCACCGGCTCCAACGAACCCCAAAGAGCCCGCAACAATGTTCAAGTAGGCACCTCTAGCACTTGAATTGGCGAAACTAAGAGTCTACAAACCATAATCTTAAAATTAAAAACTATCTTAAGCGTTTTACTTTAATTTTGCCGTACTTTGTTTTTCAAAGACTGTTATTACGAGAGTTTGTAACGGCTTTTAGACTTTTATCCTATGACCATTATGACATTTTGTAGCAACTGTTTTTGAAAAAAAAAATCACCAACAAAAAATAAAATTTAAATGAAACGGTTTCGTTTTATTGTATTACCTCTTTGTGCTTGCTCCTGTCGTAAAGTGTATACGCACTGCGGCCCAGTGAGTAAAGCCCCACGCCGATCCCTGTGGCTCCTGCAGCCACTAAAGCAACAGGAGCTACGGTTATGGCCGGAATTGCTGCGGCTATAAAAATGCCTCCCGAAACCAGTCCAGCTGCGGTACTTGCCATATCGGTTCCTTGCAAGATCTTCGAATCGATGCCGCAAGCGGGAGATAAATGTCGCTCCAGAACAACGCTGCCACCTTCGTCGGCTTGATAACGTCCGTTCAAGGGCAGAATCATTTCACATTCAAACAACTTGTTCCTAGTCAAATAGGCGTTCCACGTCTTGTAAACTCGGCCGCTGTCGTCGATGATAATTCGACATGGATTTGCGGCGTTTTTGCACTTGCGCAAAATGAAAACCGGTATGGGGTTGAGATCCGTGTTGGGATTGTAGTCTTTGAATTTTTTCGAACGCTTTCGTTTGTCGCTAGGAAGAGGCTCTGTGCAGTTGTAAATGAACGACAGTATGATGCGATCTTTCCATTTTGCAAATGCATCTGAAAATTATACATTATTTTACTGTTTCTTTGATTCTTCTTCGAATTTACTGTTTTCTTTAACGATAATCTGAAACAAAAATTCCACCTTCTTCATTTGTTTCTCGTTGTAACCATCTTCTGACTGTGGAGGGCCATACAAAGCGTAGCCAATTTTGCTCTTCAAAAGGTCAAATTCAAAATGATCGAAACTATCATAATCGCGGTCACCAAGTAAGTCCAACATAATCTGTTGATAACTGGTGGACCTTCAAATTGTTAATCGTAAGATAAGAATTACAAGAAAGTAATAACAAAATTTTTGTACCCAATATCGTTACTAGACTGCTCTGCATCAGTCAGATCATGTTCAATTTCGTTTTCTACTACCAGAAATTCTTCGGCTTTTTTTAAAGTTTCTAAAAAATCTTTTTTTGAAACTTTATTTTTCATACAAGAAAACAAAGCAAAAGAATTCTTAACAGGCACTATTAATAAGGCAGCGCAAATTTTTGATTGTACAAAATTAACTAGAGTTGATAATTCAGTGTGACTGCTTAGAGCCTCAATTAATGCAGGATGATAGTCCTCATTTTCTAAATCCCATCCCAGCAGGAAAAACCGATTGCTGACAATTTCTTGAACTTCCGGTCTGATCAAATTTTCTCCAAAAATTTTTGCAAATTTGTCACTTTTGTTGTTAAAATACAAAATTAAAACTTTCCTCTGCAAAAACTTACTTTAAACAAATTCCATATTTATTTTGTGATTATTATTACTTACATCTTTTAGAGAAGTATTACATGTCTGATTTATAGCGTCCTCTAATCGACATATGTGAAACAATATACCCCTATCATCAAAATTGGTTGAAAAATATTCAACAAACTCCATAGCCGCACAATTCTCTAAGTGTAAACCTACAATTTAGTGAAATATGAGGTTTTCCAAGATAAATATTTTACCATCATTTCCAACTTCTTCAGTCATTTCTACATCATTAATTTCATTTTTTTCTGATCCATTTTTGATTAAATTATCTGCATTGTAAACAACCAAATAATTTGTTGAAGATTCACCATATTCTATTGCATGCATCAGAGGAACAGTATCGGAGTCAGGGCTTTTGTACCAGCAATCAATGACTTGTTTTTGTGGAGAAATGTCCAATTTCTGGTAAATTTCCATTTTAAGATCTCCTATTAATTATATCAATCATAACGCAACGAATCAGGTACCACGCACTACCTTACCCACTGTACCATCATGCGGTAAATCCAGAACAATTTCGCGATCTCCATAAATTATGTTAAACAATAAGTTTCTTTCATTCGACTCGAACATGTTTTCGTATCACTCTAAATACATACGTGATGAGATAATTCAAGATAACGCCGTAGATATTTAAAACAAGCACATCATCTAGCGGGAATCCCCGAACTAAGGCCCCAAACTCCCCAAAGCGAATTACATAACCTTATTGATGTAACAATTGGCAGGAGTTTCTTCCAAAATGTCACAGTGCAGCCAACATAACATGTGTAAGTTTTTCTTGAATCTTGAATAGCTGATAATTTCTAGAGTCACATAATCGATAAATATATAATACTTACATAATCACTCTGGTCGTCGTTATTTTGTTATTTTTGTATAAATTTTGATTGATTTCCCCTTATCCACAGAACAGGAGCAGCTGCGCTGCCAACATTAGTTGATTGTACATAAATTAATCACTAGGAGGAGGTTCGGACATTAACATCCGTAAAAATGGTAAGTTTTTGCGAATTTTTTTGTATAAATTCGTCATTAAGTTCCCAAAGCCGTATCACGATGACTAGTTACAGTGCCATTCTTAGTTGGACCCCAAATTATTTCAAAATTTTCAACGTCGGGACGGTAATCGACGAATTACATCAATATAACCTCAAATTATCGCCAGTTGTTTCGCGTTGACAAAAATTATTTTAGCCGACTACTCCGCCCCAGATATCACCTGTGGAAGAACAGGAAAAGTACCTCCAAGATGCCGTGGGGGTAGTAAAAGCGCAAGCTTTTCACATGAAGAGAGCCCTCGACAAAAATAAACTGATGGACGCATTGAAAAATGCAAGTGCCATGCTTGCCGAACTTCGTACGTCTCTTCTGTCGCCAAAAAGCTACTATGAACTTTGTAAATGGCCAAAAAAAAAAAAACAACTGAGAGACTAATTTATTATGTTGCAGACATGGCTATTACTGATGAACTGCGCCACTTGGAACTGTATCTTTTAGATGAATTTCAGAAAGGACGCAAAGTGACAGATTTATATGAACTCGTCCAGTACGCCGGAAATATTGTACCCAGACTATATCTTTTGATTACTGTTGGTCTTGTTTATATAAAAACCAATTACGCCCTGCGTCGTGATTTATTGAAAGATTTAGTTGAAATGTGTAGAGGTACTTTACTGTGATATTATCGTAGGTATTGCAACAATTCACTTTGTAGGAGTGCAACACCCATTGCGTGGTTTATTTTTGCGTAACTATCTGTTACAATGTACAAGAAACGTGCTACCAGATGCTCCCGATACCGATGTAGATACTCCCGAAGGGACAGTTAGAGATTCTGTAGATTTTGTTCTGATGAATTTTGCCGAAATGAATAAATTGTGGGTGAGAATGCAGCATCAAGGTCATTCAAGAGAAAGGCAACACAGGGAAAGGGAGAGGGAAGAACTGAAGATTTTGGTTGGGACCAACTTGGTTAGACTGAGTCAGTTGGAGTCGGTGACGCTAGAAAAGTATCAAAAACTTGTTTTGCCAGGCATTTTAGAACAGGTAACTTAATAAATATGTTTTTTTTTTCTCTTGTGGCGACATTAAATTTTTCAACGTCTCAAAAATTTTAATTTTAATGTATTTACTGATATTCTAATGGTAAACGAATTAATACAAGATAGTAACAAAAATGTTCTAAAATTATTTTTAATAATTGTTCAATTGAAACTGAACAAATCAATTGTTATTGACAGGTCGTCAGCTGTAGGGACGCTATTGCCCAAGAATACTTGATGGAATGCATAATCCAAGTATTTCCTGACGAGTTTCACATCAAAACTTTAAATCCGTTTTTAAAATCGTGTGCCGAACTGGAAGCGGGTGTCAATGTCAAAAACATTGTCATCAGTTTAATGGAGCGTTTGGCGTCATTCAGTCAAAGATCAGATGCTTTAGGGAGCGAAGGTGTTACATTAAAATATAAAAAAGATGATCGTTTGTTAAATTGGAAATTTCTAGGGGCTACGATTTTGCAGCAAGTACAGCTGTTTGAAGTGTTTTCTGATCAAGTAGCGTCTATAATAACGAATCGTCAATATCTGCCACCTGAAGATATGATCGCCCTTCAAGTGGCGTTAGTTAATTTGGCCTTGAAATGTTACCCAGACCGTATTGACTACATCGATAAAGTTATGTTGACAAGCGTGGAAGTCTTTCAACGTTTAGGATTGGAACATCTCGAATCAAACTCCTTAGTTGCCAAAGAGTTGCAGAAATTATTAAAAATACCTCTGGATAATTACAATAATTTGCTCATAATTTTAAAACTAAAACACTACGCCGGTCTGATGCAGCATCTGGACTACGCGGGGAGAAAAATGTTGAGCATATATATTTTAAATAACGCTTTAGATAACGAGACTGTTGTACCGTCACAAGAAGAGACCGAACAGTCTTTAAATCTGTTGAGTCCGTTGGTCAACGACAAAGAAGATCAGCCACTCGGCGAAGTAGATCTGGAGGAATTAGCCGAAGAACAGTGCCTTTTGGCGAGATTTATCCACCAGTTACGGTCAAACGTCGCAGACGATCAGTATCTCATACTTACGGCAGCACGGAAGGTTAGAGTAAAATCGGATGTTGTTCGTGTCATTTTGATGTATTGATTTTTGCAGATTTTGGGTGGTGGCGGTTCTCAAAGGATGAAATACACTCTCCCACCTCTCCTCTTTCAAGCTTACCTTCTCGCCTACAAATACAAAGAAATAAAAGATGAAAAATGGGAGAAAAAGTGCCAGAAAATATTTCAGTTTTGTCATTCAACAATCACCGCTTTAGTCAAAGCCGAGCTAGCCGAACTACCATTGAGATTATTCCTCCAGGGAGCCCTGGCCATCGACCAGATAGGTTTCGAAAATCACGAAACCGTCGCTTACGAGTTCATGTCGCAAGCGTTTTCTTTGTACGAGGACGAAATATCGGATTCGAAAGCTCAGCTCGCTGCCATAACGTTGATCGTGGGGACGCTCGAACAAATCAGTTGTTTCTCTGAAGAAAATTCGGATCCGTTGCGAACGCAGTGCGCCTTGGCGGCCAGCAAGCTCTTAAAGAAGCCAGACCAGTGCAGAGGTGTCGCCACTTGTTCGCATCTGTTCTGGAGCGGAAAAAGCCTGGCGAGTAACAGGGAAGAGACCCACGACGGAAAGCGAGTGGTGGAATGTTTGAAGAAAGGTTTGAGGATCGCCAAACAATGCATGGATGTCAGCGTGCAAGTTCAGTTGTTCGTTGAGTTGTTGAACCATTACATTTATTTCTTTGAAAAAGGGAACGATCAAGTCAGCGTGCAGATTTTGAATCAAGTTATAGGGAAGATAAAGGAAGAACTTCCCAATTTGGAGAGCTCAGACGAGACGGAACAGATCACCAAGCACTTTAACAACACTTTGGAGCATTTAAGATCGCGACTAGAAATGCCAGACGTCGAGGGAGTGTCATATGAAGGACTCGAGGTTTGAGCCGATGCTGCAAAACTTCGTAGAAGTTAAAAATGTGTATTTATGATAATTAAGATCATATTATTCGGTAATTTGTTGAATATTTTAATTTTTTATGTGTATATTATGATTTACATAAAAGTACCTATTGGATCCGCTCATTTATTTACAAGAATGAAACCGTTTCCACGATACCGACTCCCATTTCCGATTTAATTGCTCAAAGGAGTGTGCTTGTGTCTCTGATTCAGTCATTAAAGATGCAAAATTTATAAAATGAAGCAAATTACTCATCATATAATCGGTTTTACTTTGGCATTACTTATAAATTACACGATCCAGTTCATATTCTTTGTGATATTGTGCAGCGATTCGTCGTATTGTTACTTATTCCCTTAAGAACAGAGAAGAATGGAGCAGCATGACTACATCGATAAAACCGTCGAGATATTGAAGAACCGTTTATATTTTGCAATTTCGAAATTTTCAAGTTATAAACGTTTGAAAAGTTCCAGAACTTTATGTTTTGTATGTTTCGACGAGGAGTTCAGATATCGGAATTTTTTCCACGACTTCGGCCCCGTGAACATTTCCTGTCTTTACAAATATTCTTGTAAAATAACAAAATTATTGCAAAATTTCAGAGGGAGGAAGAAAATCGTACACTATACTTGTCACGACCCCAATAAAAAAGCCAACGCTGCTTACCTCGTAGGTTCTTTCGCTGTTATTTGTATGAAAATGGACCCTTTCGAAGTGTATAAAATTCTCCTCATCACGGAACCGTACAAGTAGTGTGCACATATTTTACCATTTGTTCTCATTTTCTTTTGGTAGACATTTTGTAGATGCTCTTCAACGAACTTCCATGCACACCATCAGATTGTACGACTGTTTTTCTGGAATTGCCAAAGCCTTACAGTACAGTTTGTTCGACTTTACCGACTTCAACGTACAAGAATATGACGTGTGTGACCAACTGGAAAAGGGAAATATGAACTGGATCATTCCTAGGAAATTTTTGGGATTTCTCGGTCCCACAGAACCAAAAGTGGGGGTGGGTCACACTCCCAGTTTCTATCTAGAGTATTTTCTGCAACACGACATTAAAACGGTGATCCGTCTCAACGACAAACATTACGATTCTTCAGTGTAAACGAAAACATTGTAACGATGATCGACATATTTATGCGCTTTTTCGATAGGTTCACGCGAATCGGCATCGAACATCATGACTTATTTTTCGACGATGGATCAGTACCTTCTATGGATATTCTGCTCAGTTTCTTGCGCATAACAGAAACCGCACCTGCGGCCGTCGCGGTGCATTGCAAGGTTCATTCGATTATAAAATAATTCACTCTTTACTCAACGTATGTTCAAGGCTGGTCTCGGAAGAACGGGAACTCTGATCGGAGCTTATCTGATGAAGCATTACTCGATGACTGCTAAAGAAGCTGTCGCTTGGTTAAGGATCTGTCGGCCGGGGTCCGTCACGGGCGCCCAGCAAGCCTTTCTCGAAGACAACGAAGCGTGGTTGTGGAGGGCCGGCAGTGAATATAGAATGAGGCATTACGGAGACGAAACCAGAATGCCTCAACACAAATACGGAATCTACAGCAAACAATGGCCAATCGATCGCAGCCGAATCATCAACGATGCGAGAAAAAAATTAAGAATGAGTGATTTGGGCATCCATTGTCGTGCTCTTCGACAAATGGACGACAAACAATACCTTCGACATGTAACGAAACTGTTGGCTTCAGTGCGTACGTTTGACGACGACAAAATACGAGATAAAGTTGGGAAAGTTCTTACAGCGATGCCAAGATATAAATTATAAAAATATGGGAAATAAAAACCGCTATATTGAAACAAGCTGACTTGCACATCTTAATTTTATTCTATTGGATTACGATTCTATATCTTTTCAATTTCATTTTTTCCAGAGCTTTACTATTTACTTAGTTCTTTCAAATTAGAATTTGTATTCAATAATCTGAATGAATTAAATAATTACCACTTGACACTATCTTGCTCGTATTCTTGGCAAGGGTTATTCCCGCAAAATTATTGACGAATGCCGACAGTGCCGACACCCCAAGATTAAAATGAAACTGACTTCTCAGAAGAGTCAAACTTTAACACGATGTTGATTAAATTTCATCCTCGAATAAATTTACAGACTTTTATAAATAAACAGTTAAAATATTTACGGTAAATTACACAGCACTGTGAAATTTAAATGATAAAAAGATGCTTTTGTTTTAATTTACACTGTTTTTCTTTTGGTTTTCCTCTTTTGTCAATTGTATTTCACGATTTCTCAAAACTATTTCATATTTACGTCACTTTAAGATTTAATAGAGGTAGGAAATAGCTTTGAGAAATAGTGAAATACAATTGACAAAAGAGGAAAACCAAAAGAAAAACACTTGACAGCACTGTGACAGTCTATTAGAGTGGTATATGTACAGTCATGTTCAGATAAATGTGGGACAATTTTATTTTTCGAGGGTAACATCAACATCAGAGCTGTGATCAGAGTAACATTGAACAATATTTCCAAGGATTTTTTGCTGCCAGAACAAATAGATAGCGCAGGTTTCATTTATTTGTCAAAGTTGACAAATGATTATACTTTTCAAAGCAATTTTACCGCAAAATAGAACAAATTAGTGTGGCGCCAAGGAAGTTCCTTGTGTGGCGCCACGAGCGCCACTTATAATTGACAATTGACGTTTGTCAAATTTTGTTGATTGTTATTTTTACGCACAATAGCACAAGTAAGATTTGTTTGTCATCATTAGCCACAAAATTTTGAAAAAGCAATAAAAATGTCCGAAGAAATTCGACAGCGTGTTTTACAGCTTATAAAACAAAGAGACAAAATTGAGGACGATATCAAACAGCTGACAGAGATTTTAACTTTAGTAAGGTGGCCTTAAAATTTTAAGCTAATTTAAAATTTATAATTTGCAGAATGGTGTAGGTATGAACGATCCGCTAGTCGATTCGGAAGGTTTTCCTATTAATTCTATTGACGTGTACCAAGTGCGACATGCTAGACATCGAATCATATGTAATATTGACTCGACTGTTTATAACATTAGTAACAATAATTGGTTAACTTATATTGTTAGGTTTACAAAATGACCACAAAGCTATTATGAAACAAATTGAAAATGGCTTGCAAGGCTATTATTCTGGATCTAATGATAACCAGACAAATGGAATTCATGATGTTGAAATGAAAAACAATGTCGAAGATCACTTTGTCAGGCATGAAACACCATTTGCTAAAATTACTCTAGTTTCTCCTTCATCTCCAGCTGAAATCGCGGTAAATGTTATGATTTGTAGAAAAGCAATTTAGGAAAACTTCATTCTAGGGATTATGCGAGAATGATGAAATTGTTGAATTCGGCTCTGTGAATTCGACGAATTTCAAGAGTGTAGCAGATGTGGCTTCAGTAGTTCAACATTCAGAAGGTAGCGAAGTCATTGTTAAATTAAAACGAGGAACAAGATTTAGGACTGTCCAATTGGTGCCAAAAAAGTGGCATGGAAGAGGTCTCTTAGGTTGTAATATTGATGTATTAAAATAAATTATTTACGCAAAAATGTTTCTAAATTTGCCCTTGGGTTTTATGATCCTCAACATTTAACAGTTCACCTCAAATTATTTGCAAATTTTTTCCTGTATTTTACAATACTGAAAAGTCAACGAGAATGATACATTGTAAATTATTTACTTTCAATGTGATATAACTTTTAGGAGGAGTGAAACAAACATTTTTGCAGGAGCTGTTGACTGTTTAACCAAAGGTCTACTTAATAATTATAAACAAATTTTGTCCCATGCTGAAAAAATGTTGAGGGAAACAAAGTAAAAAAATCTATTTGAGATTACAACTATATATGTTGCAATGAAAATGAATCAACATTCTAATGAATTTAGTGAAATGTTTAACAGAGTAGAAATGTACGGTTGGTGGACAAAAAAAACTGGGACAAAAATGACAACTATTCAAATCGAAATTTGGCAAATTTGCACCGTTTAATTCAGGCTTGCGAACAAATAGGTTAACTACGAAATGATGACATAAGACAAAAATGCCATGTGTGACACTTACAAACATCAAATCGAATTTTAGATTTCATCCGTTTTCAATTCAATTTATAAAAACACGTAGGTAAAGGTATTATTTAGTTCAGATTTCTTTATTCTTCTTCTTGTTGTTTTTAAAGAAGCAGGAAAATTCGTCTCCTGTCGAGCTCTGATGGCGGTTTCAAATGGATGTAAACGAAGAAAGTTTATCATCTCAAAATCTTCATTATCCGTGGTAACTTTTGGACGGCCAGAGCCTGGTCTTCTTACAATGTTACCAAAAGTTGCAAGTTTTTGTTTGGTGAGCAAAACAGTGTTTTTGCTAACGTTTAGCTCGTTAGCAATTGCTCTTATGGTAATACCCTCCCCAAGGCGTTGTCTAATTACGTGTTTTTGTACTTCTGTTAGATTTGGCATTATTTCTTGTCAAGATAACTGTCAACAGTGATTGTAAAAGTCAGTTTTATTTTGACTTTATTTTGACAATTAAGAGCTTGATACAAACGTAAGAAATTTTGCGTGTCCCAGTTTTTTTTGTCCACCAACCGTACCAAGCAAAATTTGGTGCCACAGAAACTTGCCATCAAAATAACAGCAACAACAAAAACCCAACAGGACTGACTTAACTTCAAAAACTAGTACTACGTAGTGATTATCCAATTTATATTTTCTAGGTAAAAATAAAAAATAGTACAAAAAATAATCTGAAAATAGCACATTCATGTACAGTGGCCGGCAAAGAAAGTTAGCCATCATGTAAATGTCACTGTCATTAAAGCATTAATTACACATTTGGATTTTGATGTGACAGAAAAGTGGTGACTAGTTTTTATTGCCGGCCATTGTATTAGTTACTTAACTTATTCATTTTGTCTTGGTCCTGTACATTTCAATTGTTATGTGTATTGTCAGCTTGTGCTAGATGGCACTTGATTGTTTTCTATATGCTTATCCATTTTCTCTGCTAATATTCGTCTCATGTTTGTTTTCTTTTTTTTGCGTGGCGCTTCGATTTCGCTTTCAATTTCAACATCGCATCTTTTTTGTTTTGTATTGTGTTCTAAGTATCCAAATGTACAAGAATCCGTTAAAACCGTTCATAGTTCATATCTGTAAATTTAATGTAAAACCACAAATTACATCCCGTTAAAACAACACATAACAGTTATGCTTGAATACATGAATTACCGTCCAATTTACTTTGAATTGACCGCTAGGCGAACCATAAACGAATATTTTAAATGCTCCATTGTTATTGGATGATGTAGAATCGGTCAAATCTCGGAAAGGAAGACGCGAAAAATTTTAATGTTCAACTTGGTTTTTTATTCAACGCAAAAAAAATCAATTATTGAATCACGTTAATGTACAATTTTCCAGATCGAAGGTTGCGGGCAGTCGTCACCGTTCTTGCAGAAAGAATTGAAAGTTGTCGCTACAGGAAATCCTAGAATTTCTCGTTCTTCTTGGATACGAAATGAGAAAGTGCTTTCATGTGTACCCACAAAGTGTCTCGCGTACGAACAGATAATCTGCTCGATGATGGCAACGCCTCCGTTTTTATATTTTATTTTAACTCCATTACTTGGAACATACTTGATAGTTTTATAATTGTGTGGAATTTTTTCTACTAAATTTTTGTATTCTAAAACAGGTCATATTTTTAAAAGAAATTTAGCGAGTCTCCACTACCATCTTCGCTGGCATCGGTAGCGATAAAAACTTGCGTCAAATTTAATTTTTCAAGTAGTTTTATAATTTGTTGCGCTATACTCTCTATGGTAGGGACTTGATGGGATCTTCCTCTTAAAAAATCTTGCCTTCTTATGTGTGCACTGAGATAAGGGCCTCCTTTTGCATCTCTTTTAGACTAAAATACATCTAAAATCATTACAATAGAGTTTTCAATTTTATATTACCTTCTCATCCTGCCACTTTTCTGGTAAAATAGTATTATCTGCTTTATCAGTAGAGTTAAGAAATTTTCTTCTGAACTGGGCTGCAATATCACGCAACTTTGTGCTGAATCTCATGCTTCTTCTACACTCCCAATAGAGCTTATTCCCAAACATTTCATGAAGAGCAACTTCAGCATGATGCAACAAAATCACTCTTAAAACAAATTAAACCAAGATACTTATTCCAAAGTCTCTCTTACTTGGCAGAGGATTTCTGTAGTAGTTGAGACAACTTGGTTGCCGGGCCGTGATAAGATAAACACTTGACATTATGTGAAGTGAGGTTTTTATAGAAAAAATAATTTATTTGATAATTCTCTGCACATTCCTCAATTTGCATTTTATTTTTAAAATTACCAGTCTCAAACATATCTTTAAAATGTTGTAGTACATAAACTTCGTCAATTACAACGGCGCTCGTGCGATTCATGGCTAAAATTTTCATTTTTAAATTTGTCAGATGAAATCATTTACAAACCACCTTGAAAAAATTCATACATTTCTATTACTGGTGCGTACATTTTGATACTCTGCAAATCAAAATATAGCCCCCAAGGTATTTGTTCCGCCACTGGAGTGTACTTCCAATGGTACAGATGCGACCATGGGGGCAAAACCAACTTGAAATGTTGTAAATTCTCATGTTCTGAGTGCTTTAATTTGTGGGCCAAAATTGCAAAGCGCATATAGACATCTCGACGCAAATTAAAACCTTCAGGCGGATTTACATCGTACAGTAAAAATCTAAAATAGTGGTAAGTGAGACAAGGGTCGTGATAGTATCATTTGTCTAGTTTCAGTACATCAACACTGATATTAACAATACCTCTCATGAGAATTACTATTGTAACTGCATTCAGAATCGACGTAACAGAATTCATCGCCGCAAGCGTACGATGCTATTTCTAAAAATAAAACGATCACAAATAGTCCATATTTAGTTAATTTTGAAAAAACACTTGTTAACATTTTTAGGTTATGTTAAGTGTCAATTTAAGTTTTTATTAAAGATGTTTGTACATATTGTTGTATGTATGTATTTAGTATAAAAAGAAAGATTTGTCTGTTGCAAAAGGGCTAAATAATTGTTTTTATCTTGATCTTTCATGTCCTTTACAAACACCATACACCAGCTAGCTCTATGGTTCTGTCTTCTGTCATCATGTACATATTTCACAAGACACTCGCGTACGCCATCCGTGCGTACGCCGTACTCTCTGCGTCTCTGGATAAGGAAGGACTATGTTGGTAATAAAAAAATTCATTTCCGCGATTAATAGTTTTATTAACATAAACAAACAAAAATTATATAAATCATATAAGATAATGAACAGTTATTACTTATTACATCGTTACGTAGGTTGGAGTAGTCATGACTCCACAGTTATTCTCTTTGGAGGACATCAAGATGTACCCGTCGTTACCCCAGTAGTTGGACCAACTATTTTTAATCAACCAGTAATTCTCTCCGTTGATTGTACCGTAACCCACCGCCAAAACAGCGTGATCTAATTCATCTACTTTGTTGCCGCTGTAAGAACAATTTGGTAAAAAAATGTAATCAAATTACTTTCCAAAAATACCATTTAGGTTCGTAATATACTCCGTTGGAGTAAAAACTAAAGGTGCGCTGACTAGCGTCGATGCCTACACTGATGGGACCTTGTTTGAATAGAGCCATTCGCAATGCACTTTCGTCATTGGCTGTCACATTAATGTATCCGGTAATTTTTGCAACTTTCGGTACTTTATCCGCATGACAGTAACCATCCTACAACACGAAATTAGAAATGTCGACAACAAAACACAACTAGAACGCACTTGGCCTAGGTAGGATCCGTAATCTGCCTCGGTTGGGATACCACCGTGTTTCAGCATCCACTGATAAGCTCTGAAATCTTCACCGCCGTCGCATCCGTTATTTCCATAACTGTCAAGTAAAAAAATATTCACACACAACATTAAAAAATTGTGAATGTCAGTCTACCCCCATGAACAATCAATCAAAGCCTGCTGAGACAATCGTATGAGATTTCCTCCGTTTTTTAAGAAGAGTGCTCCTTCGACTGTTCCCACGGTGCCGAAACTCCAACACGAACCACAAACCGACTGATCTACAACGTTACACGATAACAATGACACCAAAAAGACACGGGCGATCACCTTTAACGGGCGTAACGGCGCCATATAGTCTCCAGTCCCACTGATCGGGCAAAGCTTCCTTTTGGATATTTTTGTAAGGGAACGGAGCTCCACCGTTGTACCCCCCTGAATAAGTGCGGCCTCTAAGAGCTTTCAATTCCGCCGGGTTCTTATCAGCCAAGTGATTGACAGTCAAAGTGAAACCTTTATTTTGTCTGTTAACTGAATGAATGAATCGCACATTTTGTCTGAATATCTCTTTACGGAGAGCGTGGTCGGTTTCGTTTTTGTACTGTTTACGATGTTTTCGAGTAAACTTATTGAACTCGTAATCGACATGACTGGTTTTTGCCGGGTGTACAAATTCCGCCATCGGATTGAAAGTGTAAATGTGCTTGTCTCCGGGGCCGGGGAAGGCGCTACAGGTCATATCTACAAATCACAAACTGTAACAAGCCTGATGCAACAAATGAAGGTTGAAATACTTGAGTCCAGTTTAAATATGTCATCTGGAATGGGATCTGAATCAAAGGAATCGTAATCCAGATAGTAATGATCGTAGTGACTGCCGAGCAAAGAATTGTAGCCGTTCATTTCGTACCTAACCGGGATCGCTATTTTCGTACCGACGTTGTTTGGATCGTCCTTGTAGTGCAACCACATAGTGTACTTGTTGACTTTTTGGCCAATGGTTTGTGTGAGAGCCCATTTTTCAGTTAAAATCCCACTGATGGTTTCTTCTCCTGTAAATGGTTGTCTTATATCGTGTTTTTAATGGTCGTGGTGACGTACCTGTACACTCAAAATTTGTCAGATCTGGAAGAATCGTTTGGGGTTCGATGGTGTACTCGCTGGTACCGTTGACTTGGAGACAAGTTCTTGCGTTGGTTTCGGTTTCGGTCGTTACCGGTGCTATTTTCAGGCTGGTGCCGTAAGGACCCGACGTCGACAGCTGATAAGTCTTAACCATGTCTCCGTAATAGTCGATGCGAGATCGTTTGGACGGACCATCGTACCTTAACAATAAATGTAACGTATTTTGTGTCCCATCTACCACAAATTTTAATAAAAACATGTTCCTCGTTTTTTATTTTGTCGCATTTGGCTCTCTTAGAGAAACTACTTAATCAAAAAATAGGTAAAGCGAAGAAATCGTCGCTCTTGATTATCACTGACCTGACCTGACCCGTTTTATTTCTGGAAGAATATTTTATTTTCTAAGTTCTGCAGTTGAAAAAAGATTTGATGTTGTTCCCAGTATAAATCGATTATTTTAAAAATTGTACTCCACTATTTACATACAATGATTGTATTGTATTTAACGAAATTTGACTGAATTTATTATGCCAGAAGTATCGAGCGATCAAATTAATTTGTAATCGAGTCATCCATGGATTTGAATCCGTTATGTCTTTTGCGATCGATATGTCTAGCCTGTGTTTCAAGCTGTGTTTATTGGAGCGTGGAGTTCAAGTAACGACCTATGATTTTGGATTCATATATAACTCAATTACAAATTAAATTGATCGCTCTTTATAAAAAAAATTGGACCCAAAACAGACCCTGATGCAGCGCCCCACACGCTATAGGTAGATCAGTTGAGTTATCTTTATAAGCGACTACAATTTTCAACTCATCTTGTAAGTACCATTTAAAAATGTAACTATAGTTGGAACAACGAACAGATATAGTAATAAAAAAAGAGCGTTAGTTGTGCAGAACGATATACGCCGAAGCCTGTTTCACAATGAAGCAAGTTCTTTGCCATTTGTCATTGTTGTAATATACTATAATCAAGTGCTGTAAAAGATATGTGGAATAATGGTAAAATTTCTTCCAGTGTATGTGGGTTTAGGCCAGAAACTCTTGGACTTTGCCACTTAAATGTGTTTAAAAAATGATAAAGGATAATTCCAGTCAATATTGATGTTTATCACGTTTTCTATTGTCGAACAAAATATTTTTATTGTCTTTTGAAAAATTCAATGGATAGGTATTGATTATTATCGATTATCTAAAGTACCTAGGTACATACATAATTATTTTTGACTGTTTTGGTACTTACCTATATTTTTTTCTACCTACTGATAATATCAATAACATTTTAAATGATATGAATGAATGACTGAGAATTTCTTTGTTCTAAAAATCTAAAAGATAACAAACACATAAACACTTCTTAGAAATTAATGTTCTTTCAGACAAAAATTATTTGTTTGATAATAAAAGGTTATAATCGTTATGATTAAGCACATACTTTTGATTGTCTAAATTTGAGGTGAAATCCATGTAATACTCCAAGGCAGTAAAATATCCTGTCTAGCATAAGAATTTTTGATGAAACGGACAACTGCCAAAAAAAAACGTATCTCTGCTAGATTAATTGAATCTTGTTGTTTTATGTATTATCATGCACATGAATTTTATAATTAAAAATATATGCTTTCATTTTACTGACTTGGGGTATTACATGAACTCTACATATATGCAGATAAGGATTTAATTTGTTCATATTGGAAGTACGTACGTAAGTATTTATAATTTATGGATGAGAAAATTTATACTGAAAAATGTTGATACTTACCAGGCATAGAAAGGCTCTTCAATTTCTGCATAAGGAATGTAGAGGATTCCCTTCACCGTGTGTGTGTTGCTCCAAACTGGAGCCGTAACGGCACAATCACCGTAGACTAAAGCAACAAAAATATTATTAAAACGGGAAAATGTTTTTAAAATACCTAATTATATTTTTTGTTTACCTACCTAAAGTAAGAAAACACGAAAAAATAACACTTTTCACTACCGTTCCCATATTTGCTTGAAGAAATCTAAATCACAATTAAACAAATTCTCGATAAGCGCCGACTATTAAAAACAACCCCTGTCGACCTCTGAGCTCAGCTGATAAGTGGTAGAAAGTTTAGATATAAGCCAATCAATTCAAATAGGAGGGGATGTGCAAATGCAAACAAACTTACTTGCTGATTCATCACTGAATTGATTTGCTCATTTTTTCGATTTTTATCGCCTCGAGGAAATTTTCTCGTTTTAAAATTAAGCCAGTGCCGAAAACATACATTTTTTTTTCGATAATCTTATTACGTCGTGAAGTTGTTGAACCGTCCGCGTCCATAATCACGGATGTGTGCGTATTTCTTAAAAACAAAGATAATTTGAACGAATTGAATTTGACTTGTTAACGCTTTATTTGTGAAAAGATGAATTATTTATACAGTGACCTGGGCTACAAAACTATTGTCTTCATCAAAACTTTCTTGAGATCCTGGTATCCTTGCAGGGTTCTGCAAAACAGTCCTAGTAAATAAACATCTACCTTGAAACTTTATTTACAAATTTACCAACTGTCTTGCTCTTTTTTCCAACAAACTATACGCAAAATGATTGAGAACTATAGATTTAGGCAACGCCACTCCTTGAAACCTATAAAGAGGCCCTCCAGATATGTCACTGTCTAATTTAATCACATTAGCCACAGTAATCCGCCCTAAATGATTGGTACTGGTAACCATGGGCCCCCTAGAAATATCAATGTGGTGTCCCGCCCTAAACAACGTAATTTTTCCGTTATTATGAGCAGCTATATCTGGGATTTGTTGATATTTATGGGGATTATTTCTGAACAGATCCAATGCCAGGTCTGTGGAGACATCCATGCACTGAATTGGATGATTATGTTGACAGAATTTTATCATCTCTATTGACAATACTTTAAGTTCATTTTGGGTAGGTTTCCAGTCATCAAGACCCAGTTGTACATCATAAACAAAACTTCCTGACCTAACATTAGGACTAGGAAAACTGTGCAACTGAACCAAAACTTTATCTTTAAATGAAAAATTTGCTACTGCTCCCAATAAAAAACTACAAGTGCGCCAGAAAATTTTGTTAACTGATGCTGGTTGTGACACTTTGTAGTGTAAAAATTTTAGTTTGCAAGAGTCTGGCAGAGGCTTATGCATGTGCCACAGGGTGTCATTATTTAACAAAGCTATGGCAGATTGCTCTGCAATAGTTTCACCAAGATCTAAAATAACTCCTTAGATATAAAAGATACAAAAATGGACGAAATTTACGTTTTGCACAATCATAGGGTGTCGAGATATTTTTGTTCATGGCTAATGTAGCATTTTCGGATGGTCCCTCATATTCAATTTCAATTTTTTCAATGCGACCTATAGCCTGTTTCTGCTTTTTTTGTTCATTATCGAATAAAATGTTTTGTCTTACGACTTCTTGTGATAGGGCACTGTTGAGCCCTTAAAAATATGCCTTGCAATTTAACCAACATAACACAACTTGACTTACTCTTGCTGAATACATTCGTTGCTCGGTATCTAATAAATAAAGGATTCGATTTCGTGAAAAAACCAGTAGCGGTGTTCATTCTGAATCGGAAGAGATGAAAAAGTGATTATACATTGATTCAAACGTGCCTAACCTTGCTTTTTTAACTTAAACTTAGCAATATTTTTTAGGGATTTTCATTTCCTCTGGACATTTTTGACTTTTTGACAGTACAAATTGATACAAATCGCCCATAGTGGAAAACGTCAAACGTGAAAATGGGTGACAACGTGGTGCAAAATTCCGAACATACTAATAAAGACGAAAAGGCATGAACACTTTTTCTGATTATCTATTATTTAAAAAAATGTTAAAAGTTTTGCGTTATCATAAACTTGCTGTGCCAGGATTTCGCCAATCCTATTCAACTTTGGTTTGTAGAAACACCTCACCCCTTTTAGTTACCTGAATGATGCAATATTCACCTTAGATTGAATTATATTTGCTCAGTATTAGTTGACACGTCCGTAGAATCAGTTGACTAAGTTTTATTCTAAAATTGCAGGCAAAAATGAAAAAAATGAAGCAAACACCGAATGAGAAATCATCAGTGAGTGAACTGAAACCTTGGCCGTCGTTTATCCAAGAACGTCTTACTTTTTGGGACAAGCTCAAAGCCGAAAAAGACGCTGAAATTGCCAACAGGCCTGAAAAATCAATCAGCATCACTTTACCTGATGGAAAAGTGGTGGAGGGCACTGCTTGGAGGACCACTGCTTATGACATTGCTAGGGGCATTAGGTATTTTTTTTCACAGAATTTGAAATTATTTTTATTAAATGTTTGTAACAGTCAAGGGCTAGCTGATAATGTTGTCATCTCAAAAGTCAATGATGTTCTTTGGGATTTGGATAGACCATTAGAGGATAATTGCAAATTAGAATTACTTAAGTTTGATAATCCTGAAGCCCAGTCAGTATTTTGGCACTCTACAGCGCACATCCTTGGAGAGGCCTTAGAGAGGGTGTACGGCGGATGTTTATGTTACGGACCACCTATAGAGTCTGGTTTCTATTATGACATGTTCTTGGACGAAAAAGGGGTATTATGCTGTAAACACAGATCATTCCGTTAAATTTCAAAATTGCTGAAAGAAAAATGACCTATAGTTTTTAGCTGTTTTGAAATTTTCTTAAATTTAGATGGAATTTAACTGGAATGGTCGCACATGTAGTCATTATTGAAACGCAGTATTTATAGATTTCTGCAGGCGATTTTCCGTATTTGGAAAATTTGATGAAACAAATAGCCAAAGAGAAACAACCATTTGAACGTCTCGAAATGAAGAAAGAAGATCTATTGGAGATGTTCAAGTATAATCCTTTTAAAGTAAGAATTCTCAATGAAAAGGTGAATACTCCGACTACAACTGTGTACAGGTGTGGACCACTCATTGATTTATGTCGAGGCCCTCATGTGCGGCACACTGGTAAAATAAAAGCCCTCAAAGTCACCAAAGTAATAGATATAAAATTGTTGCTGATCAACAAATCGATAATTTTTTCTGTGTTTATTTAGAATAGTTCTACTTACTGGGAGGGCAAAGCTGACGCCGAAACTCTGCAGCGTGTATACGGTATTAGTTTTCCTGATAATAAACAACTGAAGGAGTGGGAGAAGTTCCAGGAAGAGGCTGCGAAACGCGACCACAGAAAAATCGGCAGAGTAATGCACTCGATTATTTAACGATTTTTATTAATTGCAATTTGTAGGAGCAAGAATTGTTCTTTTTCCATGAGTTGTCACCCGGGTCCTGCTTTTTCCAACCCCGCGGTGCTCACATATACAACACTCTGATAAACTTGATAAAGAAAGAGTACCGTAAACGTGGATTCCAAGAGGTCGTCTCGCCAAACATCTTCAATGCGAAACTGTGGCAGGTTTCCGGTCATTGGGCCCATTATGCTGTATGTGTTTCGTTTTCCTCTTTTACAAAACTCAGCGTCACGTTTTTAGGACAACATGTTCTCCTTTGACGTCGAAAAAGACAAATTCGCTCTAAAACCGATGAACTGTCCAGGTCATTGGTCAGTATTCTCGTCGAGAACAGGAAGTTCCAGTATTGATTTTCCAATTTCAGTTTGATCTTTGACAATCGCAGCCGTTCCTGGCGCGAACTCCCTCTGCGTCTTGCCGACTTCGGTGTTTTGCATCGGAACGAATTGTCGGGAGCTCTGACCGGTTTGACTCGGGTCCGAAGGTTTCAACAAGACGACGCTCACATTTTCTGCGCCCTCGAGCACATCAAGGAGGAGATAAAAGGCGCTTTGGAGTTCTTGAATCACGTTTATTCAGTTTTCGGTTTCACTTTCAACATGGTGTTGT
This sequence comes from Tenebrio molitor, assembly GCF_963966145.1. NCBI lineage: Eukaryota > Metazoa > Arthropoda > Insecta > Coleoptera > Tenebrionidae > Tenebrio > Tenebrio molitor. The sequence continues at coordinate 16,459,396 of NC_091047.1, forward strand.
CTACGAGGCCCGAGAAGTATCTCGGGGAGGTAGAAATGTGGGATCAGGCGGAAAAAGCGCTCACCGAAGGCTTGGACGCCTTCGGAGCGCCTTGGAGCTTGAATCCGGGAGATGGCGCTTTCTACGGACCCAAGATCGACATCACGGTGATGGACGCTTTGAGGAGGTCCCATCAGTGCGGTACGATCCAGTTGGACTTTCAACTACCGATCAGATTTAACCTTTCATACGTCAGGTAAATAATACTATCATCTCAAAATGATGTTCAGATTGAATCGTAATATTTTAGCGAAAGCGGAGAGAAGAAAAGACCCGTGATCATACACAGAGCTATATTGGGGTCGGTGGAGAGGATGATTGCGATCCTTACAGAGTCTTGCGGAGGGAAATGGCCGTTTTGGCTTTCGCCTAGACAAGCGATGGTGATTCCGGTCGGTCCAACTTACGACGACTACGCGCAACAAGTCCAGAAGCAACTGTACGAAGGAGGTTTCATGGTAGAGGTGGACACTGACGCTGGAGACACCATGAACAAGAAGATAAGAAATGCGCAATTGGCACAGTTCAATTTTATTTTGGGTGAGTGTGACTTTTCGAAAGACAAAATTTGACCAGATTTGTCGCAGTCGTCGGTGAAAAGGAGCGCAGCAGCGAGACGGTGAACGTGAGAACCCGAGACAACATCGTCCACGGAGAAATTGGTATTAAGGAGTTGATAGAAAAGTTCAAGACATTGCAAGATACTTACGCCCAACGTGAAGATAGTTTTTAAGCATTCATTCCCGGCTTTCAGTTTTGTATTTATTTTAAATTATGAATCACCGATAGAAGAGAGCATTTTTCAGTTGAATTTTTTAATTGAATTGTGATCAAGAATAATAAAATAATTTAATTCGAAGTGGTTTTAATGAGAGTCTCCTTAATATACATATTATATTGTCGGCAAAAAGTAACATACCATGAAATGGTTTCGTCAATAGTACATTCTATAATAATAAAAATTCTCTAGCAATAACAATCTACTAGATATACCAGTAACAATCTTAATCTCTGTTATTTATGTCTTAAAAATGACTTTATTACAAAAGAAAATCTTCAACAAATGCAAGATATTTCGCGTCTTTAACGTAGTTTGTTTGTGTGTACTTAAAAGTAGACGGGCGACATTAAAGACGCAAAAATATTTCCTTTTGCCATCTGCCTTACAATTAAAGATCTACAAAAAGTACATTTTCCTATTATTTTACAGTGAATTAGTATATTTGGTGGCATCGGTTTGAAGAGATTGTATGTTTTACAGACTAATTACAAATTAATCACTCCTTTATTTATGATGAATAATACAAAATAGTTCATTGCTCTCGAACTGATTTGTGCAAAATTCTGAATCAACAGTGATAATTATTTCTTATAACAACAATACAACTTGGATCAAGATAAGCGGAATCAATACGAAAGATGTAACGATCTCTGATGGAATGGAACAATGAATACTAGACAACGAAACAATAATAATAAATATGTCAAGTTTCAACAAGATATAAGTATATATCCACAATAGTATAACAATATCTTGAGTATAGTTTCTAAATAACTCTAAATTCTAAAGATGTGTTAATATATAATAGTATTCAGAAGGTTAACAATATTAAGCAGAAATTTGAAATATGATATGCCTATACTACTGGACTATTTGCGTGTTCCATCGTCACGATTATTTATACTCATTTTTGTAGCTTTCAATCTAAAATTTCGTTCCTAATGGCTCACAGTTGTTATTACGTACTACTTAACAACAAATCAAATCGTTTGGGTAGAGAACACAAGAAAAACAGTCGAACTAATGTGCGCTATGATAGTTCAAGCTTTATTATAAGTTTGTTTATTATCCTTATTATTATTATTATTAGTATAATAGTAGTTCAAATGAAACATTCAATATCGATGTGTAGTTGAGTGAAAATTAATATATCCATGTTTTTTTTTTGTTTTTACCAAGAAGCACATTAAATATGAACGTTAACTTATCGTTAATAGTTTTGTGCACCACTATGACAAGAATCACAATTTTTTTAAAATCACAAAACAATCTCCTAGGTAGATATGTATAGAGTTAAAAATGAAATTGAATTTTTTCCAAGGTTTATTATTACAATAGTTATGCATATTCATTTAAGTGTGGCTCTTTTTATACATACTTAATGCCTAGCTACAATAAAATTTGAGAGAAATACCTGGTGACAAGGTAATCTCTTCAACAACAAAATTTTCATTTTGCAACTATGTTAGTCTAAAATATTGCACTTGCTATGATTGATTTACAAGGCTGCGTGAAAGAAATGAAACCGAACATCTGAAAATAACGGTCGCAGCTCCAGAATGAACTGTAAAACGAAGTCTTTTTTCGACTGCTAAATGCTCGTGGCAAGTGACGGGTGGGATTTAGGGTAAATAAAATTATTGTTGCGTTGTAGGCTCGCGAGATTAGTGTATCCCCTGCAAAACTAAATCAACTAAACTGGAGAGGCTTTGTAAGAGTGAAGTTAACATTCTCATTACTATGAAGCTGTTCGTTAAAGAAGAATGTTAAAAAATTTGGTCGACTCGTAAGTTCCGAATCGGCAGCGGGTTGCTCTTTTCACCGTAAATTTTTAATTACTTTTCTCAACTTGCTTCGTTCGGGATTATCAGCAGTATTACTGAACAAACTGCCTCGTCTTGTATGTTTTTGGAGTGTTTAAGTTTAAACTGGAAAGATTAGAGGAGCATTTTTTATACATTTTCCGCATTGAAGATGTAAAGCAGACAAAAATCTGACTATCGAAAGAAATGATTTCTCACGTCTAGATGCGGTGACAGATTAATTGATACTATAAGTTAGGCTATTAGTTAGGGTGCTCCAGCGATTGAAGGAGTATTTACAACAAGGCAACGAGAATGATTATAACAGTCTGCTTTCTTTAATCAAATCAAAAGAGAACATATTTTTGCTATATTATGAGAACGCAAGATTACAAACGTTGTGCCAATGAATTAGCACCTTTTCCGACAATTGCAAAATAAATCAGGCGAAAATCATTCTACAAACGTTAACCAAGTGGATTAGTTAGTCTAGAAATTGTTTATTATTAGGAATATCTCTGATTTTTGTGGCAAGGAGATTAATAACTGTTAGATGAACTGTAACATTTCATTTGACAAGAAATTTGGATTAAATTTAAATATAAGTATGTATTTTCAACACCGATTCACTCGAGCGGAACTTGTTTACGTATCGACCCAACAATTTTCGGAAAATTATTTTTGGTGGTGTGCTGCAATCGTTATTGTTAGATTATTCGAATGAGCAACGCAAGACGGTGAATAAAATGAGAACTGAAAATAAAGGAGTGTGATTTAAAAATCTTCATTTATACTTACATCCCATTTTTGGTTATGTATCACATCGGGTAAAACAAATTAACAGTAGGCACTTTTAGCAATGATCTGCAAAGATCTCAAGTGCCCAAACAATTACGTTATTTACATGCTTTCTACACAGTAATTAACTATCTGCTAAAATATATCTACATTCTAGATATGTATATTTCGCTATAACTTAAGTCTACAGTGCAACATATTTTCGGGAAGTTTGTAACGTACAGCCGGGCCCAAATCAGTTCGAACGAAACCGTTGCAATTGTTGAATTGCTCGAATTTTAGGGTGTTCGTTGTGTCTGTCCGTCCAAAGCAGATTTGGGCACTTCTCAGGTCCGGCCCCGTATTCATTCTAGTCTTCCTCGGTTGTCTTAAGTTAGATAAAAAAATCGCGCTATTCGAAATAATAATCGAAACGAAATCGAAATGACTACTTCCAATGACTATTTCGTTTTTTCTCTGTTAACTACGAAACGTCCCCCTTGTAAAAAACAGTAGTTCGAAATCTATTGTAATAAATAGATATTATTGCTATCATGGTCGGGGATATTTCTACTATTTAATGTCCACACACTATCATGGAAGTCGATATTGTTTTTGGTTTTTGTGCATGTATTCGCTGAACACCAATAGCGTTTAACAACTATTCCCGGGTCCTCGCCTCGCCAGATCGGTGTCGTTCAAATAACAAGTGCATTCACAGATAAAAACTCGTGTTTGATTGTGCGATGTGTCTATTGTTGGGTTCTGTCATGTCGGGGGTCGAAGTTGGTGGCGTCGTCGGACGAAAACAACAAATTTTGAAGTCAGCGACGAGGATCCGGCGGAAACGTTATACTTTACGGATCAGGCTAAGTTGCTATTCATCTCAATCAACTATGTAAAGTGTGATGATCAGTACAATTGCTATATGGCTAGTTAAACGAGTCTCTAACATCGTGCATGATGGCATTCTAAACAGGACACACTATATATTTGTATTCGAACATGAGCGACACTGCCACAAAGACGAAATACAACAAGAACATGGTGAAACCTAGTCCTTTGTTCATCTTCCATCGGAAGCAGGCTATCGACATGATGACGAATAGAAGCATCATGAAGAGGATCGTTATGGAGCACACCATTCCCGCCGAAGTCACTTCTACAGGCTCGCCGTAGATGATGCCGAAAAGCAACCAAGGCACTGGTAACCTAAAACAAACCATCACTCAAATTGATGTTTTTATCTTTTAAACACTCGTAAGAGTATTACTATACAGTAACGACGTAAATAGCATGCGCCCCCAGTACTATCCTTGCAGTTTCAAGATTAAATTTTACGTTAAAAAGCAGTAAATTCGATATCATTTGATTCAGTTTTTGTCTCATGTCTCTATCTTGCATGGCTTAAAAATTCAAGAGAGAGGGAACCATTTAGTCTGTACTGTATTCCAAACGAAAAAAGCGAATGGAAATTATGATAAACATTAGAATAAAAGAAAAAATGTAAAAAACTGACTGTAGGATCAAAATAATGTGAAACGAACACCGATGGTGGAATAAATTATTTTTAAAAGGCCGAAATCCAAATTACAAATTACAAACAAAAGTTTGTTTGTTTATGTTTTCAGATATGCCATGTCATTATTCTCTTGGGAATTTTAATATCATTCGATCAAGAATAAAAATCAAGTCAAAAATAAAAATCGAGTCTTAGATCGATTCGTGTGGATTCAACTTTTGTTTTTCATAGCCAAATGGCTATAATCATATGATATTACACTTTTCGTGAAACCGGAACCGAACAATGATTGTTATTAATTTATTGTTGTTAAAAGTGTTTTACGTTGTGGTTTTTGTTTCTTAAGTTCTAAAGAATGCTGAAAATAATTCTTAATGGGTAGATCACATGACTCGATATTTCATTGTCGGTCGTCAAATCGTTGGTTATTATTCAATTTTCGGCATTTACAAAATAAAGTCCTTTATCGATCACTGTTCGCTCTGTTTCGACTTGTTCTTTAAAAAATACTCGTATAATTTGTAACAGGTCTCAAGTAACACCTTTATGGAATAAAATGTGTTTTTGTGAATCCGGTTTGAAGTTAAGAAGAAAATTTGCAATTTCAAGATCCAAAAGATTTTCCTTTTTGCACTCATCCATTCATTCTTGATAAATCTTACTTGGGCTTCGCACGTATCGGCCCCATTTTAATCATAAGCAAGTTTTCGAATAACAACTCGGGACGTATTTGATTAATTGTAGCCCGTCATCGGCGTCAGATTGTCTGGTGTTGCTTTTTCGATAATTAATATTTCTCGGGGAATCACTGGTGCAAATCCAATTATATTATTATCGAAAGACATATAGGCACACTTCGCGCAACATTAACTCGCCAGCCAGTTAAACATCGAAGAGGCTTACCCCGAGGCGTTTAGGGCTCCCCTGGCATTGCTCTCTTCGCCGGCGAAGTCCCGGATTCGTATCGATTTAAACTCCGGCACCCGCTCGGCGTATTCGGGCGCTCGTCGTTTAATTAAGAGGTCACTTTTGGCATAAGAAACGACACCGCGATGGGGTTGTTTGCTTACTCGGTCAAATTTTGATAAGGTTTCCCCAATAATTCGAATCCAACGAGAGTTACCGGGATAATTTTTTGCTCGCGCCAAACGTGGGAGTTTTTCATTGACTTTTTTAGATTCGAGAAAGTTAACTGGAAGTACAAAAATGTGCGAAAGGAAATTTGGGTTGCAGGCATTTCAAACAAAATATAAAAGTTGCTTTACACGTATCTCTGTCATCTTTAACAGTAAACACTAAAAAATACACTTCCATCTTTGATAAGCTAATAATGGTGTGTAGTGGGAATATCATTTTTACGGTTTTCGTTATTCTAATAAACTAAAATTATGAAAAACAATAAGAAAAAAATGTGATCTCATTTGTCTCACAAGTAAATAAATAAATTTTTGCTTTTGTCATAATTTTAAATTGTACAGTTGTACAAACGGAAATTAAAGATTTGATTTATTTTGATTCAAAAAGGGAGATTTTACTTTTTTGGGTTTTTGAATTATAATACATACATACAATAATAGTGTTCGAATACCAACAACAATTTTCTATTCAAACGCAAACAAATGGCCGACAAAAGCAAGAAACCGGTAAAAATGTTGGGGGGTCGCTAGTGAAGTAGGGCAAAGGGCAACACGAAAGGTGCGATTTTACTGATCGATATCGGTCACGAAAGAAACTCTTATTCAGCAGGTTTACTAATTCGGTCGAACATCCGAAAGCAAATTTTTGAATGTCGAGACTTGCGTCGTTGTTTAAAAAATCCAAATGATAAAACTTCGCGGTTATAAGAGAGATCGTTCCGCGGAACATTTTAATCAACGGTTTTCCTTTTATTTCCGCCGACTATGAGAGCAGGTACTCGTATGCTTGCTTTTTAATAAAGACGTGAATACAGAAAGGTTAATTAGACGCAACTTCCTCCGACTTTAATTTCAGCAAAAAGGATATTGCCCAGTTTCGTTTTCCTTCACTAATAATTTCTCGAGTTTGATAATTTTTTAAACCTACTGTCAACCGTATACTTTTGAATTTTTCAAAAATTTTATTGATGCTTTTATCGCCGCACTTTCTTATAGGAATTACCAAGTTATATGGCCGGTAAAGTTTTATGGACTCAAAGTAAAAACACGAGTGGGTCAAATGCTAGGCATGAAACCGATCCTCGACGTGGCGTTTGAATTTTGACGCGAAATGTAGGTCAGAACTTCATCAACCACCGTCAATACTAATAAGGTTCGCTATAAAGTAAACCTTCTTAACTAAATTATGCAAGTCGCGTATGCTTTACGATTATCTATACCTTAGGCGCTGTTAATTGCCATAATTTCGCGGCAATTGGCGTTAATTGCCCGGATAAATCGATTCTTACCTGTGACAAAGCATTGCGACAAACCACTCATACTGGTCGACGTAAGTGTACGAAGAGAGAATAAAGAAGGTATGGAACTCATCAGTTCATCATGTTCACATTTAAATGATCAGTTCTGTTGCCAGAACGTTTGTTTTAAACAATTAAATTATACGAATTAATTTACATGGAACTTTAGTCTAGGTAATTGTAATTAATGTAGGTTTCTCTGTTTATATCATTGCAAGAAAATGTTTGTTACGTAGGGAGATCCTCAAGAGTCAACCTACCTGAGATCACTATTATTTTTAATATTCATACATCTAAACTATCTAACGTCATCTACTGCGGGATATTATTTTTTCTAACTAAGGGTTTATAAATCAAGATCTATGATTGTTGTGTAATGAAGCTTCTTCATGCTAACATTAAAATGCGCAAAAAAAACAGACCTCAGCCTTGTATCGCCCCCGAGGGACAGTGCTGACGTTCTAGGTGGACCGTTGCTGGTTATTTTTAATCTTATTGTGAAAATTTAATTTTTTTCTCCGACATGGAAACAACTAATGTGCCTCCAATTTTAAAGAAAAGTGATCTCGATTTAATTAGCAATTACATACAGACTGATCTTTATTTTATCAAAAAAAAATCTATACGCTGTAAAATTTAACCCCTTATCAATGTGTATCGGAAGGATTTTATAATTATCTCAAATATCTTCAAAATATTCACTGAGAGTTTTAAAAAACGTTTCATGTTTAAATCAGACGGTGGTTACCCCCAACGAGGCTATGACTTATTGCTAAACAAATTTAGTATGTTATTTTTGGGAATTGCGGTAATCACTTTGATATTTAAACCTAGGTATACAGGGTGTAACAGAAAAAAGTGCATTTATTTTAACTGATAATAGGACTCACCTACTACAGCAACTTTTCTAAATTTTTTTTTCGAAAACAAATTTAGTAGGGTTCTAAAAATTAATCTAAATTTACTAAAGATTTGCTTATCCGCCTATGGAACTATATAGTATGGACCTTTACAAATAAGAATGCTCTTTGTATAGTGACGTCACTGCGCAAAGGAATTCTGCGTGCGTCCTATGAGACAACAAAGATGTTGACAGTTAGGTAAAATAACTTCGACGTGTTTTTAAACCAACACAAGCCAATGGAAATAAGTGTAGCGGTCAACTGTTCTCTCACAATGTCGATGCTTATAAATGTAAAGGTCCATTGCCGTTATAACTTTTTATCTGATCCGCCCACATAAATTGACCAATGAGAATCAAAGCCAGATTCAATCTGTATAATTTTTCATCACATTTGCCATGTAAAAAAGTTAAGGTTAGAATTTTGCTGTCAAGTCCACAATTATTGTTTTAGGTTTTAAAAAATAAAATGTCATTAAGACAATTCGAATGTCAAATTTTGTTTCTGTGTAAATCAGATCGTCTTAACAACCTATTTAATTGGTAACTAAGAAAATGTAATGGGCGGGGCAGATAAAATGTTACGTTGTCCTTAGTATAACTACATTTAATAAAGAAACAAAACAAACAGCACTAACAGCAGTACCTAATAAAAAAAACAAACGAAGGTGAAACCATTTTATTCATCAAATCAGTGGCGGCTTGTACCCTCTTCGTGTGGGTAGGCGGCAATACATAAATTTGAAAATTGCAGTCGGCGAATGAAACATTAAAAAAACGTCACTAATAGCGCAAAAGATCGACCAAACCTTCAGGAATTCGATAAACAAAAAAACAATTATTTATTTGCAATTGTTCAAAAGATATATTTTTTTAATGAAGCCATGTAACCCTGCTTTTTAGAGAAGAAGATGACGTGGGTCAAAAACGATGACAGATAAGTGTTAACAAAAGGACGTTCTAAACTCAAAATTTAACGTAGAATCCAAATTTATAATTAAAATGGGGCCTTTCTATTTAAAAAAACAAAGATGACGTCGATTTCCGGTATTTCCGGAAGTGTCGCCATTTTGAAAATATTTTATTTGAGCTTGGAGCAGTCGATTATAGTCGGCCACCAATTTTCATATTAATACGATTTTGGGAAATCAGAAAGTTTCTAACGAACGGGCTATGTACATAATTTGACACCAGTAAATATTAATTAATGTTTTTGGTCACAAAAATTATATGTTTACAAAACTACTATTCAGTAACTTATAATAATACTAATAGTTACAAGTTACAAGTTTGCTTATTAATGAAAAGTAAGTTGATTTTATTTCTTTCCTTGATTAATTTGTCACGAGGTTTATACAAGTTAACAATACATACCAAGTTACCTACTTTTTGTAAATGTCTATCCTTTATAAATGAAAATGTACTTATTATAACATCTGTAAAATCATCTGAATTTTGAAGAAAATGAAGCAACAACTCATGCGCCCCAGACTAGGTAGAAAACGAATCGGTGGGAAAGCCGCAAAGGCAACCGATCCAGTTGCCTTCTAAACGCTATATTGACATATTTTGCCCTCACGTCAATTTCACTCTGACACAGTGTAAAGAGAAAAGAGAGAGAGAGGGTAATCTCTCACGTTCGCAAAATTCAGATGAAATTTAGCTTAGGCGTGCAGTCGCCTGCCCTCGCTTACCATAGCGTAGCACACATGATTCAAGCCCAAGTATTGGTACTATTGGTAGACAGTGCAAAGTTATTGGCGGAGATTCATTGCGCGCTGCTAATGGATAAAACATTCGATAATGTAGACAAACAAAAATTAAAAATTACATTTCAGAGTTATTAAATTATATTTATTAATAAATTTTAACTTGAATAAATTTATATCTTTGGCAAAGTCTGGGTAGGCGGCGCCTACCTTGCCTACCCTGACGAGCCGCCACTGCATCAAATGCAATACGAAGGGAATAAAAACGTTCAGTTTTTACGATTCCTGTTTAAAAAAGTTTTCGGATTTATAAAATTGCATTCAACGTGAACGTCAAAACAAAGGGGGGACAAATGGTAATTCAATTTAGCAAATTCCAAGACCCTTTATTTACAAAAGTTGATGAGTACTATTACCAGTTAAAATAAATGCACTTTTTTCTGTTACACCCTGTACTTTATTTCATTGACTGTGTTGGTTTACCGACACAACTTCGGTTCTTTTTTTACAACAAATAAACTAGATAATTATTTTATTTTATTGTAAGTTCACCAGACAATTGTCTTTTTAGATCGCCAATATCAATATACAGTTAATATGTCATACGAGTATATATTTCTGACAGCTGCGATTTTTACGGCGATTCGCTTAAAGTCATTTTATGTAGGGCTACTGTAGCATTTTATGTTTATTGCTTCTATCATCAGCCATCCCTATTGTTACTTGCTGTCTTGTCCTGTTTAAGGTGTATTATTATCAGTACCTCTAAAATTATCAAACGTTCTCTGCGTCATTATGACAAAGAAAATCCCAGAAATTAATAAACCTCGAATTTGTCTCTAATATTGTTCAGAGCTAGATTTAAAAATCAACGATAATGTAAAAATGAATTCAAAATAGTGCTTTCACATTATGCAAAATCTATAGTTTTAAGTTTTGCCACCAGTCTTACAACGTCTTTGCTTTTGTCTGAGTTTCATTTGTCGTTGTCAGTTGTCATTATACCGTACCTTCAAATAAATTCGGAATTAAAGTAGGCTTTGATTTATATATTTTGTCTATTAACGGTTGATAGACTTTATAGCACTGACAGTTGTCAATAATTTTTTCCAACGTCAAGTCTGAAAATGACATTTCCATCACTCAATTTAGAGATGAAAGTAGGCGTTTGCATCACATGTGAGGAAAGCAAATCACTTCCCTCACTAGTGGGGAAAGTAAAACAAAAATTTGATCCCCATTTAGGTATGTACATAATTTCTTTAAAATAACGTTCAAATATACATTTGTAAGAATTCTTTATTAACAATTAGCACTTACAAAGATACTTAACTTTTTTATCAGTATTATAGAAATTAAATGTACAATTTTTTACACAAATTAAAACTCCAAATGTTCCTGATTTTTTTTTCTAAATAACGTGTCGGTACAGAGCTTGACGTTGAAGCCAAACTAGCGCTTCTTACTACTTGTCTCCATCTCAGTAACGCATTGTATTCCTTTCCGTAGCGTGCTGGACATTTTATAGGTAATAACTCCAAAGATACCTAGTTCGCTGCTTCTTTAATTTATGTATTTGGTAAATTTACAACACTATCTTCTACTTCCATCACTATTTGTTTAGTAAATTCTGATTGATTTTCAAGTTTTGGTAAAAACACGACTTGACATTCATTAATTAAATTTTATTGTTTACTGTGAGCATGGAAACGTGATTTTCAAATTTTACTTCTATGTTGATTTGTATAAAATAATAAATTGATAATACCTATGCAAGATAAACCGAAAGCTCTTGACGTTGGAAAAAATAGTATGTTATATACGTGAGGAAAGGTCCATTGCTAAACTTGAATGATTAGATCAACTCGCTATCGCTCGTGATCCAATTGTCATTCTCGTTTAGCAATGCATCCTTTTCCTCACTTATATAACAATATACTATTATGCTACGATCAGAATAAACACGCGTACTGTGCTGTTAATAAATGTCACTGCTGCGCTGTCTTTAAAAACTGCCTGTTGCCAACTTCATAATGAAATCACAGCCTACTCTAATTCCGAATTTATTTGAAGGCACGGTATATTAAATATCAATTGTAATATGTACTTAGCAGACAGAATTTCTTTTAACTGATTTGTTCCGTCGAAAACTGTTTTACTGTGAGCGTCCTCCTCAAGGATCTAAATGTTGAAAGAGACGTAACATTGTTATGATAATGGGGTTACTTGGTATATTATGACGTTTTTTCCATCTGCGAGAGTATTGTATAAAGCTGCGACCTTGAGGCGATTGTGAGCCAATGAAATAAAAATAAATTAACGATTACCCAGCGATTTTCGTAATTTAAACGTGTGGCAAGTGGTGTGCAAGCACGAACGTTGGAGTGGTGTAGTCAAGAAGGAGAGTCAAAGGATAATTGTAGAGATTATGGCTACGCTATCTCTTAGATTTCCAAGCGAATATTTGAATTTCGCCAAAGTAAAAAGAATAGGTATAATTCAATATTATGACTAGTTTGTGAAAATGTAATGAGGACATCAAAGGAAAAAGGTACAAATACAAATATGGTGAAAAATTAACCGATAAAAAAGAAATTGAAAACAAGGGAATAAAGAAGCTAATTGTAAGAATAATTTGGAATGAAATAGATTTAATTACGAGTGTTAACGCTTTGCAATTTAGTGAACATGATGAAGTTATGTAGCCGACGAATAATTACAAGATAATGACACACTAATTGCTCTAAACAGAGTGATGTCCAGTAAAGAGATAATTTATGCGATATTCAGCAGTGGACACGAAAATGGTCGGTAACAACTATACAATTTTCAAAGTTATCAACAAAAGAATTGAACGTTTATTTTGAAAATTGCAGAACAACAATTTTTTGCCTATTAACAAAGATTTCGTTCGTTTCAATTATTGATCCCTCATCGCTCATATACTCGTATGACTATTAATGGGTATTGTTTTGACAAGTGATGTTAAAAGGAAGAGACCTGTCAAGCACGAAGTTTAATTAATAAAGCTCAGCCCTGTGCCCTGAGTGTTATTAGTGCTGTGTCAGGATCCTCGTGATGGACCTCTCTTTCTGTTAGCTGATGCAGTGATGATTAGATTGACAGTTTTGTCGGCCAGAAACAAAAATAAAATAAAAAGTTGACAGCTATTGATAATAATCATAGAATCGACAACTTGGACGATTTTGAAGTGGTGCCAGTACTCACCCGACGGTAACATCAAATATGTTGCTGCCGACGGAGGAGGAAACGGCCATGTCGCCGAAGCCCTTCCTCGCCACGATGACGGAGGTAATGAGGTCCGGTATGGAGGTACCCGCAGCCAGAAAAGTTAGTCCCATAACTTCAGGAGGAATCTCCGCTGTTTCGCCGATGACGTTCGCCCACCATACCATGAGGTACGAATACGCAGCGATCCAAACTATACTCCCGAGGAACGTTATGGGGAAGAACTTTTTACCTGGATCAAATGAGTATTGTTAGTGTGTGCATTCGCTGGATATGGGTTTTCAATATAATTTTTAAGATTTTTAAGATTTCTTGACACTTAAATACCCACTAATTTCTCCACCATTAGTAGAAAACTTTTTTTATTGGCGCTGGTGATTTTTCAACAATTTTACAAAGTCATCGCGTCCCACGTGGTGTTCGCGTGAAAGGGCGCTGGAACGCCGCAGCTTCGCGTCTGCGTCGCGACGACGTCAATTACCGACACGAGAGAAACCGTCCCCTTTGAAGCAGCTGGGGCTTTGCCTTTATCCAGCTTTTCAAGGTTCGATGCGATCATTCCGTCCTTTAAGGAAATGCCACGTCGATTTTATACCGTTTTATTTAAATCTATCGAGTTCTGTATCGTCGGTGTACCTAGTAAAACAACGATGCTTGTTGCCGACGAGGTCGGTCTTTAGATTTATGATCGGATCGCGAGTGTCGGGCGAAGCCAGAAATCGTCAACTTTACCACTTAAGACCGTCAGATTATCCACTCAAGTTACGCTTTTGTAGGCTGTCATTAAAATTCAATCTAAGACACTCTGTACAGTTATTCGAACAAATAATTAGACACCGAGAGGCCTGTCGAGAAAGCATTCAGAAATTCAGACGAATACGGAACGAACAAATGCTAATAGGAAACTATGCTTGGAAGATTGAGAGCGGCGAAAGTCACGTCGATGATAGTGAGAAAAAGACGCTGTGACGTTCAGCAAAGTATGTATAACGACCAAATTTTTCTTCTGTTTAAATATTAAACTCTAAATGTACGTGTCTAATTCATAAAATAAAAATAAATAACGTAATCAATAAAATAAGTGTTTGGGTTTTATAAGAAATGGTGGAGGCGCCGGGATAAATGATGTGCGTGCATATTGAAAAAATTCTTTTTAAGTTTTAGGGCCAGTTTATACAAAGAGAATTTAATATTTAATTCGAATTAAATTTTAATGCGCGATTAATCCATCAATCCGAAACTTCTATTGGTTCATCTGATCACGTGTTCAGTTAATCTCGCATTTGATTACGATTAACTTAATATCGCTTCTGTAAACTGGCCCGTAATATATTAAATTCAAATTAATTTAATACATATAGAGTGTTTTTTGCATTCGTAATTTAAGAATTTGATGATATGAATATGAAACTTGGTTGCTATCGGTGATATGATCTGGAGGAATGACAAATGCGTAATATCATGGAATACCTCTACGTGAGCGCGTATCGGGCAATGTTAGCCACAGAGGGAAGACAATGGGTGCTAAGAGAATATACGTGATCCTCTTGCGGGCACCCGAAGGCCAGCTCATGTCCATGGCTTCAGGGGGCTCCTCCTCGGTCTCACCAACCTGCAGACACACCACTGCTTGTGAGGTCAGTGACTTACGTGCACGTACAGACGACATGCGTCGCTAGAATCAGAAAATCCACAATCATATTGTGAAAGGAGGGATCGATTAAAAAAAGAAAACGAAAAAAAAACACTACAGAAAAATGAAACGGAAACGAAGAAGTGAATGGACATCGGGTTCGACACAGACACAAAAAGAGACAAAACCGATATCCACGTGTTAGTGTGTTAATGTGGAAAGCTTAATCCCGCTCAAAACAATTACTTGAACACATGAGTTCTCGCTTGCAATGAATTATTCGTGTGCCAGAGCGCCAAACCATTTACTGCTACAAAAGCCCATCAACTACTTCAATAATTTGTCGACCATTTTTCACTAAATGGAAGATTCTAGATGTAGTTCGGTCATGAGGTCGACGCTTTTTCTACGTGATTCGATGATTGTAGATAAAACACCACAGAAAGCGATTAAACTGTTGACAGTGCAAAAAGTTCAGTGCTTCATCTACTAGGTATATGACGATCGAAGTAGGTACATACCAAAAATGATGTGGGTACATTCTGATAATGCTGAAATGGTCTAAGCGTCAAGCACTTTTAAGCACATTTGCAATGTTTGACTAGGACAACTACATCGACTATTACCTTCAATTTTGAAGATTTGACAGGATTAAGCCCGTGAATTGTGGACTCAGTACAATAAATACATGTATATTAGATACAAAATTAATGATATTCAAAAAAAATTATTATAATAGGTATAGAAATGATTGTAGGTAGTTGTTTTAGGGGTAACAGAATTGAGTCAACTAATCGAGCATCAAAAATGAAAAAAGAACAGAAACATACAGGACAGGGAGGATTAGAAGAGGTGATCTTCCTTGGTGTTAATAACTGACCATCAATAGCAAGGAGCACTAGTTAGTTTGTCCCCGTAATTTCAAAGGCATTGTCAAACGCCTTTGACGCATCGTTAACACTTTTTTACACTAATGGTAAGATTGCAAAAATAAATAAATAGTTTAAGAGTAGTAGTTTTGTTGCAAGTATGAAGTGGAAAACATTTTTTGGTACCTATCTAATTGAAAATATGGGAATATGTAAATGTAACTTGCAAACATTCTTTGTTTTATGGACTGAACAGAAAAGACAAAGATAAAACTGTTGCTGTATACAGTTATAGATCCTTCTTACAATTGGCAGCAGTGGTTAGCAGTGCTATAGATATTCTTTCGTGACTGTCATTTCAAACATACGAGTATGTATATCCGAAATACATCAAAAGTGTGCGTTTACTTCTTAATTAATTTTTGCGGCAGCCAATTCCTTTAATTTCATTTTACAGTTACCCAACCAGCTGATGACGTGTCTATTAGCAATGAGTAAGGTTGTGTTCATATCTGTCAGATACAGTAGTTTTTTAGTGTTTGATGAAACGAATTCTCTCGATGTTTTGCGATTATCGCTAAAATAGTTATTTTTATATTAAGTGCGTGAAGCGAGTGTTTTTTGTGCATGAAAAGGTCTTTTACGCCGAGACGAAGGTCGAGGCAGTATAAGCCTTTGAATGCACAAAAACATCTTCACGCACGAAATATAAACAATATTTTTTCTATAATTGATTCAAAAAATTGAAATTAAAAATTCAAATTTTTGAAGGAACTCTGAAGTTTCAATGCAGTGACCATGTTGCTAGGTAACTAATAAAATACAGTGCGTGAAGTGAAACACAGAAATAGTCGTGTGCGTGAAATCGCATTTCACACACTGTTTTGTATGGTTTCTATGGTTTCGATCTTACTAACAATGCAAAAAGAAATACACGTTAGAAAATGACCCACTTCAGGCACCGATAACTATGCGTGAATTTCAATTTTTTGAATCAATAATAGAAAAATAATATTTTTGCAAATTTTTGTGAAAACCGGAGCTTAAATATTGACGTTGTTCCAAAGCTCGTTGCAACAGTTTTTTTTACTGTTTGTTTTTTTTTTCTTTTTTTGGTAGACTGCTGAATTTTTATACCAATTATAGCTAGTTCTCTAGACGGAAAATTATTTAGCATACCGTAAGTCCCTTCCAGTAAACCTCACCGCTGAGGTTAGACCGGGTAGGTATTCATTAAATCTTTATGGAACAATAAGAGGATTAAATTGATTCGAAATTAAATTTAGTTTTTCAAAGCAAGTACAACATTCTTCTATGTTCAGCCGATTTTAAAAATACAATATGATAAAATTTGTTACACAGTCTAGGACTGGTTTTACAAATCTATGAGGGGCATGATGACCAACTCAATAGACCGGGACCAATGGCTTAACGTGACTTCCGAATCACGGGAATTATTATTAAATTAAATTTATTATACTTGGTTAAAATGGTGCGTGCTTTTTATCGATTCTAGGGGAAGCGTTCTCTGGCATTGACAGTAATTCCGATGAATTATGGGATGTAGATTGGTACTCGGTGCTTTTGAAAAGAGTATTATTATCGTCCAATAGTTATCATTTTGAATTTTCTTAATACCTCGACTGTTCAAGACGTTAAGAAAATGATTGTGTTTGTGATTTATTAATCTTTCGAAAAAGACACCTGTCGTGAAGCAAACAAACGAACTTTTAAAGCACAGATGAAAGATTATAACAAAGGAAATTGATAAATAACTCAATTTGCAACATAAATATTTAATTAATAGTGTTGTGAGACACAGAAGGCGCCAGATTTCAAATAAATATTTAGCTCAAATGACGTCTTAGTTATATGTTGTTTCGAAAAAATAATAAAACGAAACTGACAACAAGGTAATCGTTCCATGAGTTGTTCTTGGTCGGTTTTGACTTGAACCGAGTGGAATTTCTTATAATCTGTCGTCTGCGGTTTAAAGTCGTACGATCATAGATGTACAAACGTAAAAGGTATAATAATCAAGTACACGAGCAACAGAAATCAACAAATAGGTAACACCAAAGACAAACAACTCACAATTGGATCGGATTTCCATGGAAATTGCTATTTATCAAAATAGAACAAGACGCAGTAATTTCGCTTAAAACTATTCTCTAGAAATGTGTAGGTAGAAAACGACGTAACATCTTAGAGGATGAGGTTTATTAACAATTCACATTCTGCACGAGACATTGTTGTGGAAAAGTTTGCAAGCGTCGTATACTCTCCAGAACAATAAAATACCAGTGATTGTTAATTTTGTAATTAGCAGACTATGTGTGACGTGGCATGTAGGATACCGACATACTTGGGGCATAATAGGTAGCCATTTTGCATGGGGGAAATCTCCCGTCAGTTAAACTAGGCTACATAAGAAATGCGGCTGGCTTCTGGATTGAATTTTTTGTTCAATTTACATGTAATATCACAAATTAACAACCACCTGCGTATCGCCTTTGTTTTTCCTCGATTCTTAAAAATTCACTTTTTCTTAGTTGATGACTTAAACCTACCTTATTTATATTACAAAGATGTTTGACGTGATTAATGATTTTGCTAATTTAAATGTTCATTTTCTTTGTAATCAGTGCTTCCTGCTTTTTACCCGAATTCATTACGTTGTAAATAGCATCAGTTAACGTTAATAAAAGTTAAGAGCAATTGATAGATGGATTTAAAGTTATAAATTTTCTTGTTCAAATCAAAAACAATCAAAACGCCTTTAGTTCTCTTTTAAAAACATAGTATTATTCAACTCGATAAAATTCACATTAACACGTGCAATTCATTCACATTTTAGTATCTAACTAACACCTTATTATTTTTGAACCTTAAACCATTTTAAGCTTATTTCTTTTTCATAGCACTGAATTCGAGACATAAGTAAGGCATTCTTTTAGAATTTAGACTTTCTACAAGATCTCAATTCTTCAACCGTTATCTCAACCATCTTAATCCTATATGCCCGTCGTACCGTTCGGTATCCTTCGCAAAAATTTGTGAGTTGACACCGGGTCTTATCAGCTATTTTAACATGATTAGAGCCATTAATAGTTAATTACCGTGTGTAGAGCATACGCGCCCGGCTTATCCTCCTCATCCTCCATAATGTTCTATATTTACAACCCTCATTTTCGTATGTGTACAGCTATAATAGTAAACTGATGTTAGCATAACATCTGTACAGAACGGCCTCACTTCCGCCGATTCCAATTCAAGGATAAAAGTGCAACTTACCGCTTCTAAATTGACGTCAGTGAGTGCGTTGGCAACGCCGTTGGGCATGTCAGCAATGCTGGAGGGCGCCAGCATCGTTTCTTGCTTGGCGGCGGCGGCGATGTGGTTGGCAGCCGAGCTGGTGGCGGCTCCATTCTGCGGTTTCGTCGCGTCCAGGAGCACCTTCAGAGACGCTATCGCGTGCAGTTGGGTCGCTTTCTCGTCCACTTTGCCTGCAAGAGTGAAGATTGGAGGACAGAATGCAGAAAATTATTGGAAGTGATGGGGGCCCACTGTATTTAAAATTTCTAAATACTTTGAGCCCTTTCGTTCGATTTTCAAAAACCAAAATTGTGTCCACATCAAGACACTCCTTGCAAAGTTCTACACCAAGAACTACTCGTACAGCAACGTAAAATAACAACCGAAAACGTAACAAAACATTTTTTCATAATTACTGGCTTAAGCCAAGGTTTGCTTTGGGCTGCTATTTCTACAATTATCTGACTCGTATCAGATTATTTGCTGCACATAAACCAAAATTTGTCTTTCTCAAAGAACACCAGGTAATTCATTTTCTGGATTTTGTCGAATAACACAAATCAACATCTAAGTTAGACATGCACACATAGAATACGACAGAAAACAAATTTCTTGCATAGATTCGGCAGAGATTTTAATTATTGCAATCGCTTCAAAACCATCAATGGACGTGACAACAGAAACAAGTGGGCGTTTTATGAGATGTGATACCATGCAGAGTTAGTGGGTGTAGAAAGGAAGGTTATTTTCTCTCAACTAAAATACTATTTCCAAGAGAATAACTGTTGAAACGGATAAAGAAATTTTAATTATGCAAAACGTTTAATGTTTCACTCTTACGTATACCGATTAGGTGAACGATAAAAAGGTCTTGCTTGGTATTTTCTCGTTTGGAGTTTTCTGTCGAAAAATATTCCGGTCATATTTTTGTCAAGTTGCAAATTCACTATCTGTCATAGGAATCTCTTTTCGATTGTAGCGCCCTTCTACGTCGACACTTCCAATTCACAATTCGAGTAAATCATAAAGTGTCGCTTCTTGAAAATAGTGACAGTTTTCATGCTCGGGCATTTTCCTGTTAGAAGCCGCATTGCCGTCTGAAATCGGTGCATGCAGCGGATTTATCTTGGCAATTTTGCACAATTTATGGGAGAGCCGCTTTAAATAACGCGGCCGATCAATAAAACGCTTTAGGCAAAACATTTGTATGATTTAATTTTTTCTTTTCCTTCTCAACTTAAACACGACTAATTACATATTTCAATCTTTGTCGAAGCAAAATCACACCATCTCCTTTCTGTTCTAAGTTTCTTGAATCGAATTATACCAAACTGAGGTATTTGTCTGATTTCGTATTTGCGATGGAATCACGCCAGGAGTTTCAGCCGATTTTGAAATGGTACAGGATTATATTGATCGAGGTTCGCTTAGGCAATCGCGTGACTTTCAGTCTCATGTGAATACCCGAAATTCGCTTAATGAAATATTGTAGGTGGGAATGCTTAGGTATTCTCACCCAGCTAATTGTTTTAAAGCGCAGATAGCTTTACCGAGAAATGCATTATTAATTTGGCTAGGTGAACTGCAGCTGACACTAGAACAGTAAACTAGTCGTTCAGAAATTGGAAATTCAATAATAACAAAGAACGACTGTCTCTGTTTTCACTTTGTCACATTTTATTTGACATTTCTGTTGTGATGAATACATATAAAAGACAAAAAACGAACAACTTCTTGCCACTCTCAAAATTTTTCCCGCCGTTGTTGCTGCTATCGTTGACAAATTTCAGTAAATGTTCAACTTTAGTGTAAGTCCCCATTGCATTTCTTTGGTAGCAGCGTTGTTGATTTGAGAGAATACCGATAATAGTGTCGCGACATATGAGGACCCCTCCGACTTCTCCTAGACAAGCCTTCATGTCCACAGTGCATATCATAGTCTCAGCGAACTTAACTCCAGGCCACAATTGTTCACACTCTGTACTATTGACCAATTTGAGATGGGCACATTTCAATGCTCTGCTAGAGGTACTCCGGGCCCAGGCCACGGCCGTGCCCCAAGTGCACTGATCAGTGAATCCTGCAGTTGGAAGTTTAGCAGCAGAAACGTGTGGAGATTCGAGAACGTCACTCAGCATGAAAACAAGGGCGATGTCGTAGTTTAAGTCGCCACTTTCCAGGAATTTCGGGTGTTGTATCCCTTTTATCACTTGTTTTATCTGGCCGGAGGAATCTGGAGGACCTACTCTCACGGCGAGGTATTCTCTTCGGATGTACTGTTGATCGATGCACTGTGCTGACGTTAAAACCGAACTGAGGGTTATCAAAACACCCCCGCAAAAAATCTCTCCTCGAATCATAAGGGCGGCTACGAATTTGAAGTGATTTCTGTTGCATTCAGATGTAGATTTTTTCACGGCATTTAACGAAGTGAGTGTCACCAGGTTCAAGAACAATATTTTGCCGAAGATCATGTTGACACTTGTGGATATTTGTCAAGAAACTGACATTTTGGAGAAAAAGATGATTACAGTTGTCAAAAAACAGTAGTTTAAATCATTGTATAACTTTATTTATATCTGATACATTATTCTCATTTAAATGGAAATCTTCGTGGTAATGTAAATCTCGTCGAACATGTTTGTAAAGCATTCATTCATTTCTGTTTTGCCGACTTCAAAACTACACCAATAACACCACTAAAGCCGCAATCACTATAACGGTGATAATTGTATTTTTTGATCTGTGATTCGATTCTAACATCGACAACGCCACGAAGATAAGCACAAGTAAGATTATAATGCGTAATACCATGGCAGATTAAAAATTAACAACATTCTTTACAACAGACAAAAAGAATATTTTGAAGTATTAAATTTGACACGTAAACGGTCAACTAGATCTCGGATTCTATGTTTTATCTAGGAAACTGGTAGATCGTTTGTTAACCGAAAGGAAACTCCTTTTTCAGTACGAGTAAGTCCACTTTGGATGAATTTTGTAAAACGTACAAAAGAGCTATTAACTGTTTCGGGACCATTACTGTAGCTACACAGGTGTCAATATGAAAAATCCCTGCAGCAAATGAGAAAAAATTAACACTATGAGAGCAAGTGACGAACAACATATTTTAAGTTTTTTTCATTCTAGAAATCCGAAATTTCCAAATGATTGGATTCGTTTTTCATAATTTGGACAATTAAATAACGTTATAAAGAGAAGCGTTTTATTTCAAAGATTCTAATAAAAGTACAGTTTTTGTATCTGTCTGTTGTTATCTTCTCAAGCACACCAGAAACCAACACGAATGGCACTACTTGTAGTGGAGCAAGAAACGTTTTGGTAAATCGAATTAGAACTCATCTAAAGGGCGATTCTACAATACCGTTATAAAATTCGTTTCTGTGCGAAGAGAATATTTTGATGGGATAAATTTGAAATTAGCGAATTTTTTATGTTGGTCACGTAAGAGTAACGAGCGCAAACAGATGATGTTTTTATTCTGCCGAGCGCAATCAAGTTTTCAAATATTTACATGACGACTTGATCCGAGTATTTCGCGCTTGATGAATCGAAACTGTTCGCAGTAGGTTACTTAAGTGACAACCGTTGATCGATTCTCCTTTCACTTAACCAAGAAAGAGAGAGAGATTTCCATTTGTCACAACAACGCTTAAAAAACAACGCCGACTGTGAAATGAATCTTTGAAACTGTCCCGTCAGCTAGGACAAAAAGCTGTCCTAGTTAGTTTGTGCGACTACCTGTTCGTCACAATTTCTGTGGATGCAATTGTCACGAACAGGGCTTGTTATCTCGTTGTGGCAAAATATACACTGGATTTGTCTAGTGTTGCATTACAATGTTCTGCGCCACCGAGGGGTTTTTTAATTCGATGGTGGGGTTAATAATGTTAAATTGAAAAAGAAAATTAAATCAAATCTTACACTGGTGTAATCGATTGTAAAAAGATGCGACAAGTTGACGGTAAAAATATTCTAAATAGAAAACGTCTACTATTTTCGTGGTTCTTGATTCCATATTGAGAACACTTAATGAGCAGAGTTTGAGCTTGGCTTCTTTAATAAACTGCGATCGATTCGATGAATAATTCACCATTCAGATTCGTACATATTCGAGTTAATGGTGAAAATGTGAATGCTTAACGTTAATTCAATAATCGCTCGCACGAAACCAGTAAATTGTTAGTTTACGATGTCATACTCATAAGTGGCTGAGTTGGTGGTGCAAGCGACTAGTACGAAACGATTTTTGTGGTACAACTGGTTAGTGTTAGTTATACAATAATTAACCAAACATTTACAAATCACACAGTGTTGGATTCATTTCGGATTTGAGTGACGCTTTTCGACAAATTTGGGAGGTCAATATCAGCAAGATCTTGTTCATTAATCATTATTCATTACTATACATACTTATATTTATTTTTACTAACGTTTTCTGTTATTTCAAAAAATCCCATGCTCAATTTACGTATAATAAATATGTATGTACTTCGAACAGAAAACATTTTTACCACTTTGACAATTTTCTGCTGTTAAATCGCGTCAACTTAACTTTTATTTATAATCGATAGGAATATTCATGCTCAAGTGAATGGTGTATAGAATAGTGGCGATTTCAAGTGAGATCCACTCGTTTGTGCTATGTTTCCTGTTTCCCTCATTCTTTGGTCCAGTTTTCACAAAACATTACCGATGAGACGTCTTCTAAAGGGATACCTGTCACGACATTTCGTTTCTAAATTTTTCCAGCAGCAAATAAATGTACCTATACCCTCGTACTCGTTGAGCATTTTAATACGCAAAACGCAATAAAGAACACAACAAGATTTGGTTCATTTGCGTTGACGGTTATTTATGCAACATGTGTATAAAGTACATTTTTTAGAAGTGGGACATTTACACGCACGACCGCAGCATTTGTTGCAATCTCACGCATAAAATAGTGCAAAAAATTGTATACATATTTTTTTGCAATGCCATTGTCTCTATAAAACAAAATTATTACGAAAAGAATAATAAATAAAACATTAAAATATTAATTAGAGAGCATTCACTTTCTACCATTATTGCGTAACTCATGAGAGTGCCGCACTCGTCATGGTCTACACTACGAGATAACTTTGTCATATGTTTTTTCATATACAGGTGTCTCCAAAAAAAAGACGAGTCCATACCTCCCTTATTTATCGGAGGATTTTAATTATCTATGTGTATACATATAGTGGATTCCAAACACATCCGTGCTGTCAAGTGTCACAATTTGTGAAAATTTATTTTTCGCAATGTATCCGGCTGAAAGTTGAAACACAACTTTTGATTGAAAGTGTACCATGCTTTATTTTTTGTGAAGTTATGTATAATTTGGATGTTTCTGTCAAATTTTCGTCAGATTAAAATTTATTTGGCTGTTGTTGGGTTGTTTAAATTTAAAAAAGACATTAAATAAAATAAGTCGATTTATTACAGCTTTTTCCCCATATAAAGATGTCTTTTTGAAATTTGAGCGTCATCTTTTTTTATATAGGTTACGTAAGTTTGACAACATAAAATGTCGCTGATATTTTAGAACACCATAATATTGTCTGTTTTATCCTCTGCACGATGCTCTTCGCGATGTTATAATCCTGGGCTAACCTCCGGATCGACCACCCTTCTTCTAATTTGGAAAGAACGAGCACTTTCGCGTTTTTGGTTAGATTAGGCATTTTGTTTGTCAAAATTGACATTGATCATTGACAAAAAGTGTAAGTGCATTTCACACTGTAGAAAATTAGGTGTACTCTATAATTTTGAAATTAACTGTAAGTGTATACAGTGTTGTTTTCAGAATAAAAATCTCTATCAGACTTACTAAAAAAAGTACGTGTTTGTCTTGTAACGGGTGACTATTAAAATTTTCACTTGGAGTTGGCTTTGAAGGAGTTTTTATTTTTTCTGTTACTTTAGACACACGCAAGAACGAACGACAAATGTCAGTCAGTACAATTGAAACATAACCAAATTAAGAGAAAGGTGCAACGGAAAACAAAGAATGAACCATAGCCAACCCTAAGTGAAAATTTTAATGGTCACCCGTTATAATACGATAAGTGGTCTAATTTTTTTCTGACAACATTTGTCATTTAAGACTTCCTGTGTGAACGGATTTTGATAAATGTCACAACTTGTCAAAACGAAACGTCAAGCTAATTTTAAATATTTTAAGCGATTTGGAGCCTTTAAGAGGCTCGTCGAACAAAAAAACGTTGTATTCAACTCGTTCGTGTGTAAATTGGGTCTTTTTTGGCACTCGTGGGCCTTTAACGCGTTTTAAAATGGCCCACTCGTGCCAAAAAAGTCTCAATTTACGCATGAACTCATTAAATAAACTACTATTTTGTATGAATTCAAGACCATAACTCAGGATTCGAACGATGGCTATGCGTAATTCTTTTTTGGTTTTGCTTGTTAGGGTTTTCGATAAGTTTCCGGAAAAATTACAAAGGAAAGTGGGAAAATTCGGACAAATTTCAAAAATTATAATTTTTGTATGCACTCTCGATCATAACTGACAATAGGAGCTTGATGCTTTTTTTTGTTTTCAATTGAAAAAAATTTTGGATGATTTGAAGAAAAATCTGGAAAACGCAATCCCGTAAATTAAAATAAAATTACATTTGCTTTTACTTTTGTATTGTTTCGCGATCTGTCCAACAAATGTAGTACATCTAGATAGTTGTTTTATTTCTATCCCAATTTATTTGCCTCCATGCACAAATGTCATTTGACAGCTGATTGTGAAATTGGGAATCAAACCAATCGGATTGTTTACTTGAACATCGATCTTGCAATCGAAATGGAAATGTAAATATTGAGTGATTCAAAATAATTGTGGATAAATCTGGCAACTATGTACGAAAATTTATGTGGCAACTGTGTGGATAGGATAGAGTTGACATTTCTTTGACAGTTCATAGTCGCGCAATTTTGAAAGTTGTCAAATCAATGTGTAATGGAATTAAAAAAATCATATAAATACAAATGTCAACTCTATCCCATTCACACAGTTGCCACATACATTTTCGTATATAGTTGCAATACTTATTCACAATCATTTTGAATTACCCAATAAAACTCCTTGAGATTCATTGTGATTTCAAATTTAATGGAAGAAAATAAATTATTTGTTTGGACATGAAATTCTGACTTAATTAAATTGTGAGTTAAATTCTGGAACAAAACCGCATCACCTTCCAGGTACATCACACATTTCCAGCATTTCAGCAGTGTAGAATACTGCCGATAGAATTCATCTCCCATGTAAAATTCCTCATTTTTACTTTGTTTACACATTTCCAATAGCTTTTCAAAAATTCACAAAACGATCACAAACAAATTTATGTATTGAAATTTGCACAAGACAACGTCTGTCGGGTCAGCTAGTTTTTGAAATAAAAATTGCCATTTTCTCAAAAAAATTGTTATGTAAGGTACAGTTGCGGCCGTTGAAATCTCAGACAGGAAAGATTTAAACACTCTGTATAAATTCCGAAATTTGATTAGCGTAAACAGGATTTTCATCAAGGATTATAAAGTCAGTGTCAGTATTTGACATCTTAGGTCGGAATCGCGCGTAACTTTTGAAATGCCGCAATCATCTGATGTGTTAGACTGACGGACGGTGTGAGCATAAGAGCCATTGCGAGAGAAATTAATGTGGATAATGTTTGAGTGACATTTTGAGAAAAGTCACTTTCAATACCATTTAAAAAGCCAAAAGTTTGGCGTTGTCAAAGTGTCTGAGGTTTCAACGGCCGCAACTGTACCAATTTTTTTCATTCATCGTTTAGGCAGTAAAAGGGTCTATCAAAAAGAGTTCCAAACTTGATGTTCACACTGTAGATATTTATGGCCTTGTTTATTACACGCGTGTATCGATTTTATATTAATTTAATTAAATTTTACATAAATTTTTTCGCTGTAAAACTGCCCGTTGTGTTTTGACTCTGCTGGTTGTTTTTTCACTCTGCTCAGTGTTTTTCACTATAAATCAATTTGATTGGTTCAAATTTGAAAAATGCTGCAATTTGATTGGTTAAAAATTTTCGAGTTGGATTGTCACTATAAAATCAATTTGATTGGTCCAGATTTGAAAAATGCTGAAAATTTATTGGTTAAACATTTTCGAGTTGGATTGTCAAGTAAAATCGACACAAAATCATTTCTTAGAAACGCCGCAAATGCACGGTAATAAACGATTTCTTACAAAAACAATCTTCTAAATTCTTATTCCACTAGCTTATAACAGAATCGTCGAAAGTTTTTTCAATTTTTAAAATAGTTAATTGAGGTCAAAAGTGAAACTTTTGGAGCCTTATAGGTTCGAAATTAAAGATTGATATTATTTTAAACATATTTTTAATAATTCTCTAGAATTAGTTGACAGCGTACCGTTGAGATGTTCCTCTTGTTTTGGGACAAGCTGTATGCTATGACCATTAAATAATAATAGATATGTAATTTAAAAAAGAATTTCCTAGATTTATCGATTTTTTTAAAGTAATGTTGTTTATCATGGGTTTCATGTCACAGACTGGAAAATTGTTCTTCAGGTCTCCCACATTACTCTCGGACTACTCAGGATACTAAAACGCATCTAAATTTATAATCTATAAATCAAAGTGATACAACACCCACATATCAAAACAAGGCAAACCTACAACGTCCACCACCACAGATAAATAAATAAATCTTAGGTCTACCTGCATACTGACCATCGTGTAGAGGATCAATGGTGTGTATCATGAGTTGCAGGAGGCCGTGACGAAACTTGGCCCCCGTATGGTGGTGACTAGTCGAGGACGGGACCTGGGGGGTCTCCGACGCTGTGCGCGAGGTGACGCTGCCTCCGGGCTGGGTTCCGACGCTAGTCTCGCTCGATGTCGCCACAGTGCCGTGCTGCAAAAACAACAACACTTCAACAGAAAATCGTCACTGAAATTGATCAGATCAAAATATCAGTTCTCAATCGTTCTGTAATGATACAGTCTGTATCGGTTCGTGGAAAACTTGTAACATCTTTTGGACAGTTATTTGTAATTATAAAGTGATCTTTATTTAGAGAAATGAAGTACCGTTTGATAAACGAAAAGTTGTTATAAACTCGTAATAGAGGGTGTGGTTGTTAGAATTACCGAGCTTGGGAAAAGCGACGACCATGTTTACGACATTTTTAAAATGGAAGAATAAAATATTGTTTTCATAAAGTTATTTTGTCATCTTGTGTAAGCTTTTCGCATTTATACCGTTGTAGCAAACTGGTAATCTGCGAGAGAATTGGGTTTATAAAGAAAAAAATACTTCCCGTATTAAACATAATATTCACCAAACAAAAAAATCTCGATCTGAGCCAACTCTCTTATACACATAATGAAAAATATTTTCAAGGAAACGCGACTCAGAGTAGACACAAATCCTAGATGAAATTGCCGGGAAAGTATCGAAAAAAATTAAATAGAAAGCGTCTCGCTTGTTGACGATCGTAGATTTTCTTATTATTTATTTATGTAGATTGAGTAAAAAGAATTGGCCCTGAGTCAACGGCAAAAACCGTTTTGTCCTCTTTTTTTGGTGTTGTTAAATTTTCGCAGATTTGCTAAATGTAAAATAGCCATCGGATGTAATTAAGTCATTAAAGTTTTTCAGCTTCACTTATCAGACAAGATCAGACAGGAAAAAACAAACAGGAGGTATAAAAAATCGTCTCGGTATTAGAGAGTCGGTTTATCTGGAGTAAACGGAATAAATTATTTCTGACCCGGGAATCGAGCTGGAAATTTAGGTAAAATGACAGAAGCGGATAATATCGGAAAACGTCAGGCATATATCATTAGATGTGGGACTAGATTTTGTAAAATATACAGCAAGAAACGTACATTTACACAAAAAATTACAATTAAAATTCTCAAACGATAAAACACAAAACGGTATTAAATATATGACAAACAGACGCATTTCTACGGACCGTTAAATCCATTAAAAGTTGAATGTTGACCGTTATGTGCACTTGCTCTCTGAGTACGTTTCTAAATGTGTGGCCCCCATTTAAAAAAGCTACATTGTTAAGGGTGGATGTTTCTCACGAAGGCCACTCTGTTGTGAACCCAGATAGGCAAATATTTAAAATTTTAAAATTGGTTTTTATATTTAAATGTATTCTGGAATAATGTGTAATGTTAATTTAAGGAAAGTTTACTGTAGAATAAACAGAAGAAAATATTTAGTTTCATTACAAACCGCGCTGGATGACAAGTAAAAATCGATAAAAAAATTTGAATTTTCGAAACATTAAATTGCAAATTTGTAACTGGCTTATTATTCATTTGCTAGGGCAGCAAACATAACTCTTACGGCGCAACATGTCAAAATAAAATTCACCAGCTGCAATACCTTAATTGCTTTACACGAGTTACACAGTCCTAATGAACGAATTTATTAAATCAATTTAAATATGGGTAATTCTATAAATTTCAGTTGCAAGCAACTTCCATGTTATTCTTACAGTTATCTAGCAAAAAGGAACCAAAAAAGGGGTTTTATCATCCGCCTAATTATAGTAATGGTTTATTGTCCAATGAAATAAAATCAAGAGAACAAGACCAGTAACAAGGTGTGAACGTAAAAGCAATGATAGCTACAGAGAAAAGTACAACTACAACTCTGGATAAAATCACTATAAAAAATTGCAGTAGAAATCTCAGCTGCCAGACATATAATTGAAATTTCGATAGCATACGGATATTGGCGACATAAAAATAACATTCCTTCTGATATTTTACAATAAAATGCAATATGTTGTCTATAGGTAGGTATATGTAATTATTTTAAAAACATGATTCCCATAATATGATACCTGTAATCTATAATTTGTTTATTATGTTACAAAATCACCAAGCTACAGTGTGGAACAAAATGATTATCATCTAGTTAACTTTGGAATTTTTTCACATGTAAATTTTTCTGCCCGCTCTACTCTTTTTGAAGTAGCGCCTAGCGATGTAGTTCTGTCAATAAATGTCATCAATGAAATTGACAATAAACCTTGTTCACGTTGAGTTGAACATTTCAAGGTCAAATTATTTAATTTTTTGGCTCTGTAATTATGTTTTGTAAATAGTGACATGCAGCTAACCAACATAATGCGATTTAGCAATGCTTAATCCAACGTGAACACACTTTCATTATTGACGCGTACTTCCGATCTCATCCCTTCGCAATAAATCACATTTGGAATTTTGATGTATATCGGGTGTGTCAAAAAGGACGGACACCAAAGAAGGTACACAATAATAATGGATAATCATGGAACATGAAGAAATTTTTGTTTTTTGCTTTTGACTTTTCGTTAATGCGCAAGAGCTTCTGGAAGTTACCTGTAAAACTAATTTATCCTGTTATTGATGTGGAAACATAATTGTATGTGTCAAGTTTCAAAGGTGCCATCAACAGGTATCCAAAAATTCCTATCACGAATACATTTGAAATCAGTCAGTGTTAAATATGATGAAATTTGGTGTGGGGGACTACAGTTCATTCCATTTAAGAATGCAGTGGTCACTTTGAATTGAGAAGGTTTCACACTGGCGAACGCGGCAAAGTTGAAAACATCTATCGAATTCATGAAAAATTAGTACAGCAAAATTTTGTTAGAGTAGATTAGGCTAAAATTGGTATATTAAAGAGAGTTGGCTCCATCCGTGGTTCCTAGGGGCGTTATTCGATTGATAATTCAGATAATTGGTTGCACTTTTCTTGTCAAAATTGTCGTTATCTCCGTTTAAATAAAATTGCTAGTTAACAAAATGTTTCTGGAGTTAAAATAAAATATATTCGCAAAAATTGTCATGATATATTCGCAAAAATCGTCATGATGTATTCGCAAAAATTATACACATGAATTTAGCAGTTAAATTCAATTTATTAAAGGATACACAACCACATTACATTTATAAACCAGAAAGTTGTTTAGAAAATGACAATTATAAATTATATTTTGATCGCACAGTCGCAACAGACCAGACATTATTATTTTAAATAAACAACAAAAGCAAGCATATCTTTTAGATATAGTGTATGTACTCAGGCAAAATTGCCGTGCCGCCGGGTGGTGGAGGGTTACATTTTGTTAACTATTTAGATTTGCTTGCATTAACTTCACAAATTTTGTGAAAACCAGGCTGCCAACTCAAATCTAACTCTCAAACACTTCCCTAGGAACCAGGATCGAGCCTACTTACTCTTATACCACTCTAAATTAGGCTACATGAAAATGTCAAATATAAACTTCTGTCATTATGACAGTTCGAATTTAGCAATGCTCAATCCAACGTCAAACGTATTTAGGTTATCTACTTGACGTGTTGGACATTAGTAACCATTTAACATAAAGCACGTAGAAACGTTACACTACAACATTTTTGAAAAGTTGACAAAACCATGACGTTTTGCTGTACTGTACAGTTTTTCATGAATTCTATAGAACATTCCAAGCAAAATTAACAAAAAAAAATAGTCATAAAGGAACTTACGGTAGTGATATTCTAATGACAAAATTGTAGTTTAATGATGCATTTGATACAAAAACTCGATAAGTTTGAAACTAATAACCAAAAAATGGATCAAATATCAAAATTTGACAGTTAGTGTAAACTTTTCTCTCATTTTGACCAATCAACGACGGGAAAATAGTCCCTATGTTATTCTATACTGCATACTTAAATGGAATAGACACGCGGCAACATTGCTAACATATCATAACAACGAAAAAAACCACTTTTTTGTTCGACACTGTTAGAATTTGAGAATTTTCTCCTATGTAAACGGATTTTGATAAATGTCACCACTTGTCAAAACGAAACGTCAAGCTAATTTAAAAGATTTTAAGCGATTTGGAGCGTTTAAGGAGCTCGTCGAACAAAAAAACGTTGTATTCAACTAGTTCGTGTGTAAATTGGACCTTTTTTAGTCAACAAATGTGAAA
Source organism: Tenebrio molitor (assembly GCF_963966145.1). NCBI lineage: Eukaryota > Metazoa > Arthropoda > Insecta > Coleoptera > Tenebrionidae > Tenebrio > Tenebrio molitor. The sequence goes on from NC_091047.1 coordinate 16,491,469, forward strand.
GGCCCAATAGAATTGAACGGATTCAAAGTTTCAAAGGTAGCGCATGTGTTCTGACACAACTGTTTCACAACACGTAGTGGTAAATTTCTGCAAAAATTTAGTAGTAAATTTATTTGTTAATTTTGTGTATGACACGGTGTTCCTATTGTGTGCCTATTTGAAAACAAATATTTTGACAGTTTACCATTGAAGCCCTTGGGGCTATACATGAATTTATTAGGCCCTTTTATAGCCTATTCGCAATCATTTAATTTGGTGTATAAATAGTTAAAATCCTCCAATAAATAAGGGAGTTATGGACTCGTCTTCTTTTTTGGGGACACCTGCATAATCGGGAATAATATAACTTGTAGTGTTATGATTATCATCGGTGATAGCACGAGTTAAAACCTATGAAAACTGACCGTGCATAGCACGAGTTTTAACGAGCTGTATCATCGTTGATTAATCATAACATGTGATATAAAGAGCCATCAAATTAATTTGTAATCGAGTCTATGGATTTGAATCCGTATGTCTTTTCGATTGATATGGCCAGATCTAACCTGTGTTTTTTATTCAAGAAACGACATACGATTTCGGATTCATGGATAACTCGATTACAAATTAATTTGATCGCTCGATACATATTTGGTGAGAGAATATAATGAACGCTAACAGAAAATAAATTTTTAAAAATGTCAAAAATTTTAAACGATCTATCAGTTTGACAGTAAATAACTACAGTTACAGGATACTCTATACAACATTTTTTTGGAGTTTTCTTCTCAATTAACTTTCGAATCCCTTCCTCGCTAGCATCTCCCCATCAATGGTAATCTACTGGACTACTGGTTGAAACGTTTTTTGGTTAACAGCACTATTTTCTGACTTTGACACGTCCATTGAAATTTTCTGTCACTTTGACATTAACCAATTTTATTCATCAAAATCAGGTGAGTCAACATGCGGTGATAAAATTATCATTGATTTGATAGCCTCTTCTGCGTCTGTGTTTCTGTATTTTAACCAATGAAATTAATCAAAAATGTACCATGTGACACGTGAATTATATTCTCACCACAAAAAAATCAGCCATGCTGATTTGCATGATTGCATAATTTATCTTTTTGCAAACTTAAGTGTATGTAGGTCGCTTGTTTAAGTTCTAATCCAGACGGTCACTTCTATGATCGTCAATTCTAGCATAACGATATAAATTATACAATTTTCGTGACTTTTGGTGACTTTTATGTCTTGTTCCAATGAGAACACCATTTTATTAATAAAAGATTACACAAACCAAGACGTTTAAATTTGAAATGTATGCCAGCTGTCAATAATGTCAATAAAACAAACCGAAATAGATACAATTCACAGTCTTGAAAATTTCATGTAAAATTTGTTATTGCCAACTGAAACAGTTATTGTTGCTCACCCTGTAGTAGACAGCTTATAAGCGTCCGAAATTCGCTTTAAAATAATTCTGTCGGCATTTAAAGACTAAAAGCTGACACACTACTAAATCGATAACTCATGTACAGATAAACATCCAAAAAATGTACTGTGCAAAAGGGTGTTATTCCAAATTTTCGAGTTATGCGATGTATCAGATAGCCGAAGTCTAAATATTTCTTTTGGTAAAAATTCTATAATCGTTTTCCATGACGGTAAGTAATCTTTTAAATATACCTTGACAAGCTGTGACTTGTGCGCTTTAGTCACGAGGTGAAGTTATGGTTGGTTCATAGACGAAGAATAACGCTTAAAGTTCAAAGCATAAAGCGTAAGGCGTAAGGATTAACACTTTATTGGCGTTCATACACCTATTATATCTGTCATTTTTATTTAACTCGTGATTTTTATTATACAAATGTTGAAATGTTAATAGGTTTCAACTAACTCTATCAGTTTTCCGTCGTCTATTTTGAGGTTAATTTACTGTAAAACTGTAAGCGCATGCGCGAACAGAATAAGTCTTAACGGATAAAGATAAAAGTTAACCAACTTTGCTAGCTATCCTTTACACCTTATTCCTTATTCTGTTTTCTTGAACGGTTACATGCTAGTCCGTAAGTTCAACTTTTTATGTTAAGCATTATTCTTAAGTGTTATTCCTTATTCTTCGTCTATGAACCAACCATTAGCAACGAGCTTTTTAGTCACGGGCTAAAGTTGTCAATTGACGTTTATCAGTTTCGAATTTTATGGTTAAATTAAAGAAGTTACTTGTTTTATTTGTTTTGTTTACTTGGTCGTAGAAAAAGTATAGTGTGCAACTCGTTTATAAGCTTCTCTAGACACTCGCTCCGCTCGTGCCTAATAAAACTCGTGATTAAAACTAAAGTGCCATTTATAAATCTTGTTGCGTAATATACTATTATGTTTCTAATTCCATTACTAGAAACTAGGTTTCAAATAAAAAAAATATTGTTTAAAAACTGGAGACGTACGTTTTTTGATAATGACAGAGTTATGATTCAAAATCTAAAGCAGCCACAAAATCCCCAAGCCGGTCGAGCTGCAAACCTTGATTATTATCCTTCCACACCGTACTCGGCTGTTGCTAAAGATCTATAAATAATAGTAAATAACAGTAAAACACTCTCGTTTGATATTACTAAATAAATAATAAATAAAATGAAACATTGCTTGAATACTTTTACAAATAAGTATATAATATGTAAATTGATTAAAAACCATAGGTAGAAATAATTTTAAAATTAAATTATGTCACGACTTCACCGTTTCATTCTTCAAGAATTTTTTATTTATCATTAAATTTTAATTATTATTAAATGTCAAGATCACAAAATTCTTGGAAATGAAAGATAAAAAGTTAGTAAAAATTCAACATAAATAATGTGTGATCATAGGAACCTTCGGTTCAAAAAGCTGAAAGAGGTATAAAATTAATGCAAGCTCAAGAAATTCCTCAAAGGTTTCAGCAAAAGAAGAGATCTAGGTATTCATTTTATACGATTCTTACATTCAGAATGGATAACTGCATTAACTCAGTTATTAACAAGCGACTACTATGGAATTGAGAAGCCATTTTAAATTAGTGTACGCAAAGATGCTGCGTTATTTTGCTATTTTGTCCAAAATTGTAAGTAAGGGTTAACAGTTATTTTTATAAGTGCGTGAAGTGAGTGCTTTTTGTGCATGAAAAGGTCTTTTACGCCGAGACGCAAGTTCTTTTCACAGTTACTTTAAAATTAAAGTGTTCATACGTTACTTTAAATTAGTGTAAAAAACACATTTCCCTGTATTACTTTTCCGATAAATGTGTTTTTTGTTCGACACTGTCAGAATTTGAGAATTTTCTCCTATATGAACGGATTTTGATATATGTCACAACTTGTCAAAACGAAACGTCAAGTATCCCACCTCCACCCGGCGTACATACACTATTACGGATATTACTATCAAGTAATAGTGCAGTGCTTATCAACATAATTACCGGCGTCTCGCCTCCACATTTTGACTTTTTTGTGTTTTATGTTCTGTGTCAATGTTAAGGAATTTCCTTACGATGTGACATGAGTATAATAATATACCTTTTTGAATTTCAACCACCAATTTGTTGTCTAAGTCCAAAATTTTTAAATTTTTAAAAAGAGATTGCGGTACTATTCCTGTTGCTGAAATTATAAATGGTAAAATCGAATTTTTTTCTAAACACCAAAGATTTCTCATAGCAACGGAGAGTTCTAAATATTTATTAATTTTTGTATTATATGTCTGTGTTATATTGTGTGAATTTGGAACAACTATATCTAAAAGATGCTTGCTTTTGTTGTTTATTTAAAATAATAATGTGTGGTCTGTTATGCTGAATGTGAATGTCAGTTAAAACTGTGCGATCAAAATATAATTTGTAATTGTCATTTTCTAAACAACTTTCTGGTTTATAAATGTAATGTGGTTGTGTATCCTTTAATAAATTGAATTTAACTGCTAAATTCATGTGTATAATTTTTGCGAATATATCATGACGTTTTTTATATTCACTTTGAGCCAAAATAATTATTATTGTCATTATTATAACATAGTGAGGACTATAAGCCAGCTAACTATGTATCATTCCCGTTTGATGGTGTGCTCCACGGCGACAATACATAGTTCGAAGTTATTTCATCAGTTCATCACATTGGACTAAGAGAGAGGTTCTTTATATCCTTCACATTTGATTTTTGAAGTGAAAACTTCTTTAGGCGCGCCACATACATTTTATTCTCGGGCAGTGAATTACCGAGTGACTATAAATGATTGAAAGAAAATAGTGGATTGGCAACACTGATGTAGTTGGTAGTGCAAGTCTTCTCGTGCATCATCTGTCAGTCATTTCTATTTAGGTTAGGCTAAGTCACGAAGTACATTGTCGATTTAGATGTTTTTGACGTTTGTTTCAATTTTAAAAATTACGTGTGCCATGCCAACGATGTTGCCAACTAAAGATTTCAAATGTGTTACCAACATAACAAAATAATATTCAATCATTTATAGTCACTCGGTAGTTTCATGCGACACGGTAAAATCGTTCGCAGCTCAGCGAAAATCGTTCGCAGCACGACACGGCAAGCTAAAATCAAGGGAGTCGAGTGTTTTAGCGGAGCGAGCGAAAAACAATCTGTGCGTCACTTGTCAATTTTAAATTTTCATTGTACGTGGTGTTGTGACCTGACTGACCTCAGTGCAGAGCTGCAGGAGTAACTGTATATACAGGATCACTGACGAAAAACCTTTGATGCTGTATCTTGCTTATTTTTTATCCGATTTGAATAAATGACACATCAAATGAAATAATTTTGAAAACACTTCAATAATGATGAACATCAGCTTCTTTTTTTCAAATAGCACTGTACATTTTTTTTTATTCAGTATTGTAGAGATTTGTCTTCTAAATATAAAAATGCAAAGAACTATACCCATTCATTAAACAAAAGTCAAAAAATTAAAGCGTAAATGCACAAGATTTGAAAATCAAGTGACCAAAATAAACAAGAGAGAAGTTTGTTCTAAATGCTCGAAATGACTAAGTAAGCTCTGAGTATTCATTTGTCAAAATAGTTTGAAAATATTATAATATTATATTATTATATATATACAGGTGTCCCAGAACTCGCGGATCAAACTTACAGTGCGTTTTCCTTGGTGATAACTGAAAGCAATAGCGTTTAAAAAAAGGACAGGCTATAATCGACTTTTTGTAATGAATAATTAAAGTTGACCAATCAGAAGGACGCTGTTAATTTGAATTTCACGTAAATTTAACCAAAGGTTTAACGCCAGTTAAAGTTAACTGTAGGTTAAAATGCTTCGTTACTTTGGTTACCTATTGTTATAACAATGTTTTCATATATTTTAAACTGTAGTTAAATTTAACTCACGTTGGTGAAACCGGTTCCTAGCAACATAATTCTAATAAGAATGGTATGGAATTTGAAGTAAATGTTTGGGCAACTGTGAAGATTTTGACAACGTCAAGTTATAATTTTATTCGAAATTGTCAAACTTCGTATTAAAATCATGTATACAGCTGCAGAGTATGCCGAAATGCTCATAATTTACGGAGAGTTCCGGCGCAATGCACGTGAGGATGCAAGGGAATATGCAATACGTTTTCCACGACGTTTGCCACATCCAAATTATAACGTATTTCTACGGTTGGTGTACCGTGCTCGAGACACTGGGTCCTTGGTGCCTACCTGACAAGAAATTTGTGGTCCGCCGCGAGAAGTTAGAACGCCAGAGACTGAAGATGCTGTTCTTCAGTACTTTGATGACGACGGTAAAAGAAGTATATTTGAAGAACAGTATTTACCGGGAACCTGTAACCTGTAGAAGAACTAAATGACCAAATTCACAAAAGATTGGCTACTGTTATTCCTAATATGCTTAGACTAGCAAGGGAAAATTTAATAAAACGAGCTCGCCTATTCCTTCAGATGAAAGGTGGTCATTTTGAACACTTGTTATAAATTATTCTTTTTATTTTGCATGTTTCTTTGTTGCATTCTATATCGTTTAGTTATAAAATTGGATCTTAAATTTTTACTAATAATGATGCTAAAATAAATAGATTAGAGTTCAGTCCAGTTTTATCTTCTTTTTTTCAGAACTGCCACTATGCTTGATCTGTTGATCAAAACCTACGTGTAACTCCAGCTTTTTGTGCAATGTCAAGAATGTTCCTAAAAGTCTTTTCTTTCATTTCGACGATGACGAGTCCCGCTCGTGTAGCTGCGCTAATACGTTGCGGATGCAGAGTGTATGCACAGGAGCCAGGATAAATTTCTTGTGATTCCGATTCACTTCACAGGCCCTGCATATTTCACTTTTTACTAAGATTTTTAGGGTAGTAATATGTATTACTCATTTGACGCTACGTCGCCATTTTACCTTCCATCAACAAAGGTTCAATTCATCATATCCCTCCCGTCAATTTCCCATACCCCTCAAAGTTATAATTGCTCTGAAAATGTTCACTCATAACAAACCATATTTCATTCATTGCCGGAAGAAGAAACTTCTTGCGTTCTCTGATTTAGATTCTATACATTTGTTCACCTGCCTTTGGCGAAATTATCCCATTTTTGGTTATTTCAAAAGTAGCTGTCACTTTTGACGTCTGTTTCGACAAGTTGACCAGATAACTATTGAATAGTATATTTCAAACCAAGGTAAGAAAGTGGTTTCTTGCGTCGTAGACGAGGTTTGTAAGTGCCTAAGGTCTGCAAGGACACTTTCTTAACAAGGTTTGAATACAATTTTTTTCCCTACCGGCACAACTTTGTTGAAAAAAGTCAAAAAAGATGGTTATATTCGTGATTAAAACGAAAATTTTGAGAATTGAATAGTAGGCTGTGTTATTTGTTTAATTAACTTGTCATCGCATTTGAAGATTTGAGGTTTGTTCGAAAATTTGATATAAACAGGGTAAAGTAATCTACCTACCTAGCTTATCTGTTTATTTTCCAGATTATATGATTGACTTACCAACTTACTTCATTGAATTGGCTTTCATTTATCAATAACTTATTTCACTTTTGACACTTTTGACATTTGTATTTTGGTACAGTTTTACCATAAACATTTCATGATTAACTTTCTTACCTTAGCGAGAAAGTTGAATTTTCTCACCTCAAATGAGGTATCCACAGCCTACATTTCTAACCGGTAGGGAGAAAAATAATTTTTCTTTTTTGTTTTTCATTTAAAATTTTCATTTTTTGTTTTTTCTTTTAATGTAAGAATATTCAGAAGAAGATTCTTTATAAGTACGAATAAAAAGATATACTGGGTGCCCCAAAATTCGCGGAACAACGTAGTAGTACGTTGTTAAGTAGTCATTAAGAGATCAGGTAAAAATGTTTAAAAAAATCAATCTTCTTTTTTGTAGAAGATATGGACCTATTCGTTACACTAAATCTGGCAACATTTAAAAACATTCTATGTATCCCAATCATTCCCAATAGTCTGCAAATATTTCATTTTTGTTGTATCCTTGGAAATGAGAGGGAAAAATCAAAGCCGTGTTGCCGTACGCTATTTGAGGTAAAACGAACATAAAATTACTACTTGGAAATGCTGAAAATAATGGAGAAAATAATTGCAAACCTGATCACAATCGTTCAAAATTATTAGGCCACTGGCTAGTAAAAGACAAATAGTCAAAATCTTTTTTATTATTTAAAATAAATGAGATCAAAGCTGCACCTTTTGGGCCCCCATATCTTCAAATCTAAGAGGTATAGAATTTTTAAATTATTTTTCTCGTTATTTTCTAACATGAATTGACATTACCTCATTGAGTTGTTCCGCGAATTTTGGGGCTCCCAGTATAGAGTGTAATTTGAAAAAAAAAAGTTGGCTATCGTCTGTCAAAAAATAGATGTCGAAAAAAATATCGAATAGGATAATAATGAAGTGTTTTTCGAACTATTTCATTTGATGTGTCATTTATTCAAATCGGATAAAGAATAAGTAAGATACAGCGTCAAAGGTTTTTCGTTAGTCACTCTGTATATACAGGATATTTCACGAGTGATAATAACCCTGACGTAATTTAAAATGCAACCCACACTATATTTCCGAAAAAAAGCTGGCTACTGACATTAAAATGTGCGGCTTTTTTTGAAAATGTATTGTGGGTTGAATTTATTATTGCGTCAGGCTCATTATCACACGTGAAATACCCTGTATTTATATAATATAAACGATAAAGACACGACAAATATTGTAAGTTTACAGATGAATGTAGGATTTCATACGTAAATCTCAATTATATGGCTTCAACAATTTATCTATTGGAAAAATTTTTGTAGCAAAATATAAAGAGAAAAATGGACAAATTATCATAATACAGGGTATTAGTATTGCTATGAAAACTTGTGTTGTGTTCAATACCTAACCTCACAAATTTTGCCAGAGTGTACCTCTAAAAGCGGACGTATTTGCAATTTCTATTGAAAAATACAGATTTTTGATGTTTATTTAAAAACAGCATGGGATTTAAATAATATTAATTATTTATGCCTTGCTCCTTATTCCTCCAAGTACTATCATCCATAATGATATATTTTTTAGAGAATATACCTACATATTACTTAAAATCAGTAACGAGCATCATAGAAGTTTTCACTTCTGTCGTGCGGTCTTAAGCACACACTCTTTTTTTTGTAATTAATTTGGACAACATGTTTACATTCTTGAACTTTACAAAAATTGGGTGTAATAGGACTAATAAGTAATTTGTTCCTAATTTAAATCATGCGTAAGCTTTTTTTTTGGAAGGAATCATTTTTCGCGAGTAAGGTGAATAAGTGGACTTTGGAAGCGATATCCCTGTGGAGATAACGTAATTCCAGTTAATGTTATGCAAGTGTGTGAAACTGCAGTTATTGAAGTTGAGGAAGTCTACAAGTAATAAATCTTTAAAAACTACAAAATCGTGCAGCGACCGTAAATGTGGTCATCGTTCAATTCATAATAATGAATTAATGACATGTGATGGTCAATTAAGAATTTACAGTTGTAGAATGATGATAAATTTTCTGAAAACATTTTTTATTGTTGCAGAATAATTCCTCGTTATGATTTCTATCCAGTTTGAGGTTTGATTTTCCAGCCCGGACCTTGACTGGCTTTTGGCGCGATCTCTCGGGTATGCCATGGCCTACTACGAGCATAGAACCAATCGATAACTTGAGCAGCTGCTGTCGTTTGAGGTCGAGCAATTCCCTGTTTTGAAAAACCTCAAAAGCTAAAGTTTTTATTGCCAAACCGACGATGGGCCACGGGTGACGTCAAAAGGATAGACACAACAGCGTCGACGATGAATTACGTTAAGATACACATTTCTCTTGTTTTTGTTAGCCAACCGAAAAAAATGCCCGGTTTTAGTGGGAAATAAAACGAATCCGCAGCGGCAATAGCTTGATCCCGGCTTATCTTGACGAGTAAACATCCATTTTTTTTTTTGGAAAATCGCCATTTTCAATCTCTGAGACAGGAAATCACATCGTCCCTCATCATTTCTGATCAATTACATTTCATAAACTGGAGACGTGATTAAAGAGATAGATAGTTCTTTTACTTCTTTTATAGGGTTTTCATGTGATTCTGACGGATCGAGTTGTAAAATGATAAAATTCAAATTACTCAATTATTATGTGTAATTTATCTTAAAAATATCTGAATACGTGGGTCATTTTTCTTCAAAATACATCCTAATGGAATTAATAGGTAGTAAACGTAAAACCTTCGGTTTCCAAATTCTCGGTTATTCAATACGTTATTCGCAAGGGGCGGAGCTAGCAAAATTCAAATTTAGCAGTACTACAGCATCCTGCAAAACAGAAATGCAAAGGATTTGTTGATTTGGTGAATATTATACATAGTTTTGTAACTAGACCCGTCAGAGTCACATGAAAACACTATGATGAAACGCCACAAGAATGGAAAATACAGAAAGGTATTTGTTAACCTAAAACCAGAAGAAGAATACTGATCAAGAATGGATAAAAACAATATAAATAGCAACAACATTTGAAGAGTATGACATAAACAAAAAAATAGTTTTGGAAAAAAGAACGGATCTGTGAAATAACAACAAATGGTTGAGAATGTCTGTTCTAACCAATTGAATATTCACGGTATTTTACTGCTGTATTTAGTTCCAACCGAAATTACACATACATAAAAAGGAAACATAAATGTTGACCGGCGATTATTCTGCGGATAAAACTACTATAATTTTATTAAACCAAATCCACAAAACGTTCCATATACTTAAGATAATTAATTTGAATTAAATAATAATTAATTAATTACTAAATAAAAACTGAATTTGTATGTACTTATTTTCATTTACAAAAGCGGGAACTAATTTGAAAAGGCAAAATTTATTCGATGCTATAATTAGATGAAAGTTTTTGCATTGTGCGAGTCAGATATCATCGAAAATTCCTTCAAGGGCCAGATCCGCACCACATAATTAATGTCGCATTGTCATTGACGTCAAAGCTCCAATTGTCTGTTCGATAACTGATCTTTCTATAGTGACGCAAATATTATTTTTGGTTCGGTGTTTGGCAGTCTGTCACATTTTCCATAATTCGTAAGTGTAACTAATTTATGCGGTCAGCATGTCCGGAAAAGCTCAATGGTTCACACCGATAAACGCAATGAAAAATAAAGAAGAAGTATGGGCCAGACTCGAGAGGAGCGGCTGGGTAAGAAGTTATTATAAAAGATGATTTGTAAAAAGGAACACGAAGTTTACTTAGTTTGTGTTATTTATCGATTTATTTCAAATACAAGTTGAAATAAAGTTGAAGTGAGTGCATAACTTGTTGCCAAGTTTAAATGAATCTTATTTAGGGGAGTTAAGGCAAGTTCTATCCTTTAATCGGAAATATTAAACGGCACCAACAGAATTTAAGTTTAATTTAATTTAGTAGTTGCACAAATGGCTTCGATCTCTGAGTTCTTGCATGTATATGCATTCTAACAAGGGTGTCAAGTCTTGTTGGTTATGCTGCTGATTGTCGTCTACTTTGAGTCAATACGCGTTCTCTGTGGTGCGTGTAAGCTTAATATGTTTTAAGCTAAAAAATTGCAATTGCAAAGCAATTTTATTGAGGCTACAAAATTCAAGACATAGAAAAAATAATGTCGGAAAAATGAGAACGATAAGAAAAATCTTGTCATTAATAGTCTGCTAAAGGATGTTGAGGGATATCATCAATCATAATAAATAACATTTTAATAGAGTTCTAGTTAACTGAATTGCTTATAATTTCAATGAGAATGTTACCAGTATTGCCTCAAGCTTTATTAACAAATTTTTTAGACAACATTGTAGCGTAAACTAATAATTACCCTGAATTATTTATGCTCAAAAATTGCATTTCAAGGAAGTCTCATTTAGTGAAGCAAGAACGGCTATTTTTCAGGTAAGCAATTCTAAAAGTAAAGATATCTGTAAGATAAATTCGAGAGTAATAATCAAAATATCTACTAATTAAACGGTGTCTAAATAAAAATCTGATCACAATTAATTCTATAGGGTGTTTTCGAAGTTGAGGCGTTCCTTGTAACACTAGGTATTTTAGCCTAAATCTTCTTAGTAAAATGTTTGTATTAACGGAGATAATTGATTGTATATTTGTATTGTTTTCTAAAATTTTCAGTCCGGTCCTGTCTATTTCTCCGCTGTGCTCGACTAATAACTGACGTGGTCCAGGATGGTGTCTTTCTGGAAATCGCTCTGCGTACTCTCTGCCCATATACATTAGCAACATATCTGTGAGCTCATTATTTTCGTAATGATAAAGTCATTCCGACTAATTAGGTGACAACTCTTACTGTATTTTTGATTAACTTCCATGCTCATTAGATTTTTTTTTTGTCAACTCTAATTTCTAACAAAAAAGCGCAAATTTGAGCAGGACCGGTTTCAAAAATTTCAAAAAAATTAATTTACTATATTTTCATTGCCGTATACATTTTACTAAGGTGATTTTGGCTAAAACGCTTTAGAACAAGGCTATCACATGTTAAAAGGAACGCCTCAACTTCGAAAACACCCTGTATTCATTTATGTTGTAACTTGAAGCTAATGAACTGTCACTGTTGTCAGTTTTAACCTCTAATTTGTGACGAATTATTTTTGTTCTTCGTTTTGTTTCTATACTGGGTGCCCCAAAATTCGCGGAACAACTCAATGTCAATTCATGTTAGAAAATAACGAGAAAAATAATTTAAAAATTCCATACCTCTTAGATTTGAAGATATGGGGGCCCAAAAGGTGCAGCTTTGATCTCATTTATTTTAAATAATAAAAAAGATTTTGACTATTTTTCTTTTACTAGCCAGTGGCCTAATAATTTTGAACGATTGTGATCAGGTTTGCAATTATTTTATTCATTATTTCCAGCATTTCCAAGTAGTGATTTTATGTTCGTTTTACCTCAAATAGCGTACGGCAACACGGCTTTGATTTTTCCCTCTCATTTCCAAGGATACAACAAAAATGAAATATTTGCAGACTATTGGGATGCATAGAATGTTTTTAAATGTTGTCACATTTAGTGTGACGAATAGGTCCATATCTTCTACAAAAAAGAAGATTGGTTTTTTTAAACATTTTTACCTGATCTCTTAATGACTACTTAACAACGTACTGCTAAGGTGTTCCGCGAATTTTGGGGCACCCAGTATTTATTAAAAACAAATTTTTTAACTAGAACTGATGTATAATGTTACAAAATAGTAAGTTTATTAATGAAAAATCGTGTATTTCAGAGTTCAGTTTTTGGATCAACCCAGAAAAAACATTCTCTTTGCAGATGATATCACTGTATACGAGTATAATAAAACCAAAACCTATTTGTTGGCGCAGTGTTTTTATTCTCCCGAAGAACATCTACCTACACGAATGTTCAGTGACTGAATTAGTTGTTGACTTAATTTTCATGTACCGTAATAGGTACTTATTTATAAAGTAAAGTCTGTTTTTTTTTATAATCAATTGTCGAAGTATTGTCAGGTTGGCAGAAAATTCGAAACAGTGAATTTTTATAAATCACGTTTGAAATATTGACTTTTGAAATTGTCACCGATTGTCACACTTGAGTCATTTGACAATTTAAATTTAAATTAAACACGTGTCTCACACTCATAAACATACGCAACATAACAACCTGAATTATGATCTAAGGGAAATCTAGGGTGAAATTGAGATAGGATAGAACTGGACACTGACAATTGATTATTAAAAAAAACGGACTATATGTGAGTCCCATTTTCTGGGATTATTTAAATATCTAATTATTAATTACAACTCAAATGACTTTGACGACTAAAGTAATTTGTCCCTAACAGTAGCAACCTATCTTCGGCTTCGTTCGGCGTTCATTATTGTGTGTAGGGATGAAGAAGGGAATTGGTTATTAGGAAATATGTAAGAACTAATGAAATTGTCATTATTATGTTAATTTTTGCAATCATTTTTTTTTTTCATTTGTACCACATATTAAATACGCTTCACAAAAGATCATCATAACAAACGACGCTTTCAAATTTGTGATGGATGAAAATCATTACGGTTCCTATTTGACACGTTCCACATACAAGCAGATTGTCTGAAATTTTGGCGTTCGTTCTGTTTCAACGTTTGATGTATGACCCATTGGGTTAATATACATACAACATTAATTTTCGCCGACAAATCATATTCACGAGCAAACCGAAATTTAATTAAATCAACGCAAATGGAAGTTCGCTCGGTACCGAGTTTTAAGTCGGTTTATGCACCTTGGAAATATTTTGGTCGTTCATCATGATTTATTGTGGAAACAGGAGAAACTTTAATAATGGCTGCTGGTGGCTGTATCGATGAGGGTATAAGGACAGCCGAGCTTATTATGTTTGTACAATATCACCCGGGCGGAACTAAATCAAGGGAGTTTAAGTGAGAAAACTTAATTTTTGAGAGAATGTTTCCTTGCAATGAAACACGAAAATCACAAAAACAGAAGTTTCTGTAATGCAATAACTTCTTTACTTGTCTCCCGGATTAACATTATCTATAATTGGTAATAATAATAATATCTAAATATTTATCTAGTACATGATATTTTAGAATAAAAAAAACAATAGCGCCTGTATTTACCTACTTACAATGTTTTGAAGATATTTTGTATTACATACATTTACTTTTATTTTCATTTAACGCTCGTGTCACTTTGTCTTTTTCAGTCGTGTTAGAAAATATAAAATTATATCAAAGTTTTTTTTCAGTCTTCTCCAAAACTGGACACTTCTAAACCGATTACTTTCTTCAACAACCCCCTGAAGTGGCAATGGAGCGCCGAATATGATCGCTTCTTTGCCTACACAAAAATTTTTCCTTTGTGGGACCAGAGAAAGCCGAAAGACAACTGTCAATATCTTCCAGATATACGCGAGAACATCTACGAACAGGTAAACAGTGCCTCAAATCTGTGTGGGTTAATTTGTACCAAATGAGAAGTGTATTTTTTTAGAGGGGAGTGTTCCAATTGTGGGACTAATTTAGAAGCTCTAGCTTCCCCTTAAAGTTGCGACAAGGTGATCAATACTTGTTATTTATGTATCATTTGCCGTTACGTGCAGAGAAGCGGCGCAACAGATATACACTTAAATTATTACTGACGAGTCTTGCAACATTTCAATTTTAAATTAATTTCCATTTCATTAAAATTAACTGCTTAATTTCGAGTCCGCCGTGTCTCGTAAAAAATGTTTTAAATAACGATAAAACGTCAGCCGCGTAATTATAATAATTCCACGACGAGTGGGTTTGTTTAGTCGGGATTATGTATTCCGGGGTATGTGTATAATTTCCCCGGTTTATTATATTCGCAGTTCGCATATTAATGTGCACGTTTGTGCCTCAAATATTTCAATCAAAAATTCGAGCCCGAATAGCCGTTAAGTCAAGAAAGCTGCATTATCTGCCGTATTGTTGGTTGCGTACTTATCCAACGTTTTACAATTTTTCAATTTGGTTTTATTCTCAATCAATCATGTTTGCTTCCATCACCAGAGATTCACCAGAGACTGATTGCCATTATAAAATGTTCTCCGCCGTAATAACGGTTTCCAATTTTGAAGCAGAGGAGAAGTCCATAATTCATAGAAAATTTTCGTGTCGCGACCCATTACCTCTAAATCACTCTTGTCTTTGTTTTATCGTAATTACCAACAAGCTTTGTTGATTTCTTGCACAATAATTGAATAAATCGACTACGTCACCGTCTGACGTTCAATTTACTTTTCGCTAACGATGACGTTCTGTTATTACATAATTTCAAAAAGACGTACGTAATTGACGCCAAAGTCCTTCGGATAGGTCGATCTGAACCAGATTTAAAGAGAACTCGCGCGGAGTGTTACGTTTTGTCCTTAATTATGCACAAACATTCGTCGTTTAGATTAAGTTGTTTTGAAATAATTTTTAGGGAGCTTGATTCGTATTTCAGGAGAAAGACAAACCTGTTCCGGTGCTCACCTCCTATAATTACGGCCTACCCTGCCGCAGACTACTGGATCAGCCCGAGACGGGTTACAGACGCATCCAAGCCACCGGCGACTTCAAAAGGCGCAGAGGAGTGATGAAAGTAATAGAGAAAAAGCCACAATAATAATAAAAAAAATTCTTCCTCGGCGTGTATCTATTTTTGTTCAGCGACGTTTTCTGTTGCAAGAGACAGGTGCGGAGATAAAAGCCGACAGATATATAGAAAAGATATTGGAACACACACATTTCATCTCGCTTTGGTAACGTCTTACAGACTTCCTGAAAGAGGGTCAATAGCGACACGCTTCCGGGTAGCTCTTAATTGAAAGCTACACCGTCGGTGTTGTATCAGATGTTGGGGTTTGTACGCGTTTACAGGACCGATCGTAACTAATTGTTGAGAGGTATTTGTTTTCTCTGCGTTTTTGCATCAAGATGTATTTGAGTTGAATGAGGCATTAAAAATAACAAGAGGGAGAAAATATAAAAAAGCTGGCGGCCTGACACTATTTTTCATTGTCCATTGTCATTTTGTAAACGGTCACTGCAGAAATGGATTCGGCTGTACTGAAAAAGCACCGCACCAGTTGCGTTTCAGTATGGAAATGGAGTTTTTGTGGTTTTCGAAACTTATCATCAATCAAGCGAGAAAGCCAGATTGCTTTAAGCTACGCAAAAAACAATCGGTCGATAACTGATTTTGACATCATTTTAATGGAAAAAAAATCGTATTTTTATAGAAAAGGGGACTAGTAAAACTGCAGAAAATGCAACAGAATTTTTAATCGGCAAATGGAGTAGGGCAGAATCTACCAAATCAATTATTATTGCAAAATATCCAAAAAGGTAGCAAGGTCACTTATCTCATTCAATCCATTTCATATCATCAGTACCTATTTTATCCGTACAGTCAATTTTGATTTGAAGAATACAATTCTTTTATTCGTGGACAAATTGAAAACGTGCGTATCCAGCTCTAGAGCACGAAAAAAGAATAGAGCCGATGAAAGAAATTCTTTTTTTTAATGTGGCACTGGTACATTCGATGCATTTGCAATATACAATGAGACTGGCCATAGGGTTTTACATGCTAATTTTTCAACCTCCTGTTAACTTTTGTTCCGATGAAAATATTCAAACCATTTTTGGAATAAAGTTGGAAGATTTTTTAAACTATCGGACAGATTACAATTCAATATCCCAAACTGTCGAAAAAGTTGTGAAAAAAATATTTTCAGGGCGCCGAAATAATAGTACGTCGAGCGGCCGCCAGAGTAGCGCCATTGTCGGCTCAACTAGCACCTGACGATTTCCATTTTTGGACGCTTTCGGCGCGCTAAAAAATATTTTTTTCATAACTTTTTCGACAATTTGGGATATTGAATTGTAATCTATCCGATAGTTTGAAAAATCTTCTGACTTTGTTCCACAAATAGTTTGAATATTTTCATCAGAACAAAAGTTAACAGGGGGTTGAAAAATTAGCATGTAAAACCCTATGGCCAGTCTTAAAAAAAACTCACTGTATATTCTTCCGTTATCTCAAGAAAACAAAGTCAGAATAATTAAAGGTTCGCTAGTTTTACATTAAACAACAAACGAATACAATAACTCAAGTGCATGCACAATAAGTAGCTAGTCCGAATCAACACTTCAATGATTTCCTTCACTATGTTCGCTCATTTTTACTTTAGTAAGGTCCAGAAATTTCCGGAGTGATCGTTTTCGTCGTTGTGTTAGCTCCTTTGGTAGGATTATTTGAACTTTTGAACCTTACTGTGTTTAGAGCCAATTTAGTAATTAGTTTATATCAAATAGTCAAACAGCTGATGCAGAGACATAAATCGGAAATGAGTAATACTACAGGAGTTGAGCAAAAGAATCAGTAGAGTATTTAGAGTTGCCTATTCTACCTGGAACAACCACCATCAACAAAAACACACAGAACATAACAAACATAACAAATTCGGTTAGAAGTTAAAGCGATCAGTCAGTTTTCGGTGGTGTTAATGCTGAACATAAACGAGATAAATAAGAAAAATGAGATTTTATAGGTATCGCTTTAATTTTCCCATTACAATGAAAATTTGAGTAACAAAGTGATCAACTTGATAGGTCAGAACAACAGAGGTAAAAAAAAAATAAAGGAAGGAAGAAACAAAAACAACGAAAAGGTAGGCAACAGTATTAAATACTCTACTGACCTTGCTAGAGTCTACAATGACACTGACTGATGTCGACTGAAAAAGAAAAAAATCGTAAATAAATATGTTAATCTCAACCATACAAAAAAAAATAGAGAATAATGTCCAGATGATAATGTAAAAATCCATAAGTCTGTCCCGTAATAGCAACAGGACATACATAATTTAACAGATAGGTAATTTGTACGATGGTGGTTTCGTTTTTTCTTGTGATTCTTTCACATAGCGGTTACCGTGAACTATAAGCATGTTGCGCGTGGATTAGCCGAAAATCAATAAAGAAATATCATGTCAAGGACGGAAGGTTGATTCTTTAGCAAAATTTCGTCCGGTGATCGACGTAATTGCCTCTTGTTTTACAGCTATGTCAGTAAAAAGTACCTACGAGCAAATAAATACGGAAGAATCATGCAGCAAATCGTGTCGCTTTAATTAGTTCATAAAAGCATGATAAGGTGGTTAAGCTGAAAGCGGACAACATGAAGGTGTGTAAAGGAGAAAAGCAGCTTTAAGATCTGACTCACCAGAGCTTGAGCGGCCGTTTGGTGCTGGAAACAACGAAGCATACATTTAGTACACACAAACAGGAAATACAGATAAGAGATAGTAGTTAAGCTAATGGAACGGAAGAGATGCTCCGGAATAAAAGTGCGAATTATACAAGCTTTTGCGTCACGTTTTTGTCCTTCGAAAAATCATTTTCTCTCATACATGTAACCAGACATACGAGTACATGTACGTGAATAACACATCACCAAAATTTTGGACTTAGATGTTGGAGTTGTTGACATTTACGATATATTTTTTCTTCCATCATTTTTAGTTAAAATGGTAGTAAAGAAAATGATGTGTTGAAGCAACTAATTAAAAGAAATCGATACACGAAATTAGTGATGGCAGTTATATTATGCCGTATTTGTTGCAGTCAGAAGCATTATAATTGTCGGTTTGTTTGTTGCAAAACTAGATATAAACTACGAAGCAGCAGTTAACAATAGATTAATAGTCAATCACACGTAACTATAATTATAATCGAAATGCTGCAACCGGCAATACGCGTGTGCTTTATTGGTCGTCGTATGATACAAAGCTGTTAATTATGTATTATTATTTATTGATGAAGGTACTTACGTACATTCTGTACTCCAAAAATCGATAGACAGGTTGAAAATTGCTTTTACGACTGTTGAAATAGACTCACTCGTACGAGGCACGTTGAGCAAACTCTAATAAATGTTAAATGTAGCAAAAATTTTCGTAAGCTTCATTCGACAATAAAACGGTTTATTGATAATGTATTCTCCTGCAAATTGCTTCCATAAAATTCCGTATGTAACACCGACACTGTTGTTATTCACAAAATAATCTGGAAGCTTAACATTGTTTTAATTGAAACACAAATTATACAATCTGAAGATTTGACGATAAAATATTTATAACGACTAGGTAATTGAGACGAAAAAAAATTTCACAAATAAAAATCGTCATAAACAAATTTATTGTTTTGTAATGTTGCATTTCATTATGGTGCTTGTAAATATGTATTCACATCAAATAAATGACTAAAGCAATATGGAAATATTTGTAGAATTATCCTAAGATTAAATTTGTAAGATATAGTTATAAAGCGGAACGACGTAAGCTTGAATAAAATCCATTGTAAAAAAATCAAGAACACGTGTTATTTTCAATTCAAACCTTTCATGCGGTTGTCTAAAGACAAGCTTTTACTCAAATTAGAAATCTGTTTAGATCAGTTACTAACTTCATACAATAGAATCATAATGATTCCCTATTGAAGGAACATTTTATTTTAAACAGTTAATAATCAAAATCACTTGAAATCTTTTTTAATAAGGCTTATTCGTTTTATTCATGATTTGATAATAAAGGACATTAGATTTCCATGAAGTAGATAGTTAAAAATGTATGGCATATAGGATGAAACATTTTCTTGTCACTAATCCGTTGAGAATAACCTAAAATGCTATTTTCTTTAATGTCTCCACATTTTAATTCAGTCTCATCTAACTTTTGCAAACTTAGTTTATCATTTGACGCTTTAGATTAAGACGGAGTGCGTTTTTTGTAGTATCTCTCCTTCTCATCGTTGATCAATAAATACATACATTTCGTATACATTTAATATTGTTAACTAAACACATTATACAGAATTATTGTTATAGAGAAACTTTATTTGCTGGAACGTACCGAGAACAACTAACCCGGCGCATCCACCATTTTTTATAAACAAGAAACCCAACCTCTCAATCTGCAATATCTAATTATATACAGGGCTATTGTAAATGATTGTAGTCCAAGTGGCGCAAAAACTGAATGTAAAATTTATGGTTGCCACTCCATATGAAAATCATCAAAATTATGTGATATTATGTCACACAATTGACACTATAGTGACAGTTCACACCACGTTAGAGTTATTTTTGTATAGAGCGGCAAAAATTTCATAGCAGTGGTATGACTTGCTTCGACTACAATCATTTATAATGAGTATGACCTGTATAATTTCATTTAGTTAGGAATTAGACGCAAAAACAAACACTAAACTTAGAGTACGAAATATGTTTTAGAACTAGGAGTAATGCGAAAAGTTATTGTCAGGTGAAAAAAATATTACTACTATAGCTTTCATCCAACTTCAAATATTGAATGAAGTAAATTACAGAAATTTTTTTTGTCGATTTCTTATTGCAGTTTTCTAAAAAAGTACTTGTTGAACTGACACAACCAGACTAGATGTGTGATATTTTAATTTTCCATTTTAAGAAAAAAAAACACGGAGATCTAGCATCTTATTTCAACGAAATAATTGACAATTATACAGGGTTATTCACGAGAGGGGTACTTCTGAATTTTTATTTTGCCGCAACCAACAATACCAATGGCAGTAACTACTAAATCAAATGTGTTATTTCTTTTAAATTAGAAATCCAAGTAAGTTGGATAGATTTGTGAGAAATGTCAGATTGGCAGATAACCTGTATTTAATCAAAATTCAACACATAAATTAACAAATTAAGTTAACTGTAAAAGGTGTGTCTACCATCGGCTTCTAAACATCCGCAGCGGCGACAGAATTCTTTCCACACTCTCCATAAATGAGAAGCATGTCAGTTTTTTCGTCAAAGGTTTTTTGCTTTAACGTCAAAGAGACAGAACTAAGGGCCATCGTGGATTCAGTTATAATTATTTTCAAAATTTGAAATCAAGATATTGTTGCAATGTGTATAATGGGTTGCGGTGAAAAGAAATTCAGAAATACCGCTCTCGTGAATAACCCTGTACATACTATTGCGGGCAAAAAAAGTGGAGCATCAAATTTCTCTCAGTTTTGAAAAATTCGATGTAGTTCAAGCTTTATTGTCATTTTTTTGACTCTATTCTAGCTGACAATTTAAAAATGTATTTTATACTCCTATTTTCCTTTTCCAAATGCCTTCTTCTTTTGATAAAGGTAGATTTTGATTGGGACTTTGCATAAAATAAATATTCACTACGTGCTTACTTACAATCATTCCCTACAACCTACAGTACGTAATGACAACGTCAATCAATTCAAAGTAGGGTTAGGATCAGATAAGGGTTATTTCACATTAAAAGTCAAGACAATGACGTTGATGTCCCACTTTTTTTGCCCGCAATAGTACTTTGAACTGTTCGCAACTTGGGCTGAAATTTTTATTTATCCAGTGCCAGTCTGATTAAACCGTGAATGTGATACCTAATAATTGTAATATTTAAAACGACTGTTATTGAGTGAGGGGGAGATTCACGAAACTTTGCAAATTTGCAAATCGTTAACGAAACGGCAAAGACAACGCTTCAACAATGTCGGTTGTCATGGTTTTGAATTTGCAAGGCCTTATCGAACCTTACCGAGTTTCGTGAATGACCCCCTGAGTATTTAAGTGAAATTATGTTCATGTTGCCAATAATATTTTCTTCTTAATAAATGAATCCTGGCTCAAGAAAATCAACGACCTTGGCGTTTATAAAATAAACTAGGCCTATTACGTGCAAACAGATTTTAATAGTTATTTATGCAACGAATTTCTGTGTAAATTGGGCTTTTCTAATTGCCCGAGGGACAAGATTAAAACACGAACGTAGCGAGGTTTTAAGGCAATTAAAAAAACCCAATTTACCCAGAAACGAGTTGCATACAAAATTTTATTGTTTGAAACTACGTCCCTGAAGCTTACAAATCTTTTAAAAATGGTTTCACATTTGCTTTTGACAGTTTTGACAAATTTTTCAAGACCTGTCAGAAATGTAACGATGAATGTGTTGTCTAGGGCAAGGGTTCGTTATCTGCTCATTTTGCTTTACGGCAGTTAAGAGGCAGTTTACAAAGGAGAAAAATGAGAATTTATGACAGTTGAAAACAATAAAATATATTTAAAATAAAGGATACCTACATTAATATGTAGATTTGCCAATGGCGGATATAAAACGTCGCTAGTATAGTTATTAAAATTTATGACGTGTTTTACATCGCAATAATTCATGTTTTGTTGGTCATTCATAACGATAGTGAAATTCGATCTTCAAAAATATTATACAATTATATGAGAACGTGTACACCTGGGAAAGTGCTGCCATTACTTGTGATACTTTTTTTGTCCTAATTTATTCACGAACGATAAAGTCTTAATTATTTTATAACAAGTGGTCTTCGTTATGATGGCAAAATAAATTTTGATGTTGCTAATTAATATAAATATCACGTAGACCTTACGATTTTGGTAATTTTAAACACGCGACGATTTTTTCTACCTTATATAATATTATATGAATTATAGTGAAACTACCCCAAATTTAGTAATTATTATCGATACAAGGTTATCTCATTATATTTCCTTCTGTTTACTTTTTACTATTATCGATTCTCATTTAGGTCAATGATAATGTATTTTCAGCGTTTCAGTTACTTGGATCGCTTTTATTGGCATTTTTAATGCTCGAACTACAACCCCGCCAGACGTTTTCCTCAAGTTCGCTTTATTTTAAATTGTTATTTATTGGTTGGCGTGTCGCTTTCTCTCTCCCTCAGATCAATTTTTATTTTATTTTTGTATCATGTCTATAATCTGTTCGATCTTTATCCATCAATTACACAACTTTTCAGGGATTTTATCGACCGCACTAGAGCAAATGCCATTTGTGTTCGATTCGTAAATTTTTGCCAGACAAATAAAAATGAACAACACGATTTCGCCATTTTCTGTTCGTCACTTCATCAACGTACGTCTGAGCTTGTTGGTAACCAACGTCATTTTGACATTTACTAATCGAGTTGTTTTTCCCGGCACACTTTTAATCTCATTAACAATTTCGACCTACCGCGTTCTGTTTCCAAATCAAATCGCAATTTCACGTCAAGATATCAATCAAAAAGCGATGATTTTGAAGACAAACGAGCTAAATAAATTTTAAAGTATCAGATTTGTTCACGTAAAACAAAAGTCGAATTGTCTGGCTTTAAATGTTAAATTAAGAACGGATCAGATTTGTCAAGAGACAATAAATGTCAAATCGAGATGCGTTTATTGGTGTAATTTTTTCGTACAACCGAAAATGCATATTAAACCCTTCGGAAAAAACTCTGGCTCTTTCGTAACTTTCCTCATCCATTTTTCATTGTTTGACACGTAGCGACTAGGGGAAATTCCCGAGGGAGCGAGGGATTCCTCGTGGGTTTATCCTTGATATTCAGACGATTCTTTCAATATACGAGTATTTCTTATACAGGCTGTTTGATAAAACACGCCTCAACCCATAACTTTTTTATTTATTATCCAATTTCAATGAACAAAAAAACCAAAGATATGGTTTTTCATGCGCTACGAAGCAGCCATAAAATATATTTTTTTAAGTTATTTTCAGTAGCTAACGATAGTCAACTTTTTTTTTAATGGACACATGTAGTTTTTTAGGCTCAGTCTGGTAAAGTTTTTTTTTCTGAATCTAATGATGTATTAAAAGTTATCGTTTCGTCCATAGCTGACTGAAAAAAAAAAAAAACAATTTTTAATTGTGGTTCAGCTTATGAAATTTTCAAGTGTGCCGTGAAAAACAATTGGAATACAAATAGCAACAAATGTCAAGTGTGAGTTTGAAGATTTTCAGGTGCAATCTTGAAGAGTTTTATTATTATTTTCTTGGAAAACATGAATAATAATTTCGTATCCCACCTCCACCCGGCGGCACGGCAATTTTGCCGGAGTACATACACTATTACGGATAATACTATCAAGTAATAGTGCAGTGCTTATCAACATAATTACCGGCGTCTCGCCTCCACATTTTGACTTTTTTGTGTTTTATGTTCTGTGTCAATGTTAAGGAATTTCCTAACGATATGACATGAGTATAATAATATACCTTTTTGAATTTCAACCACCAATTTGTTGTCTAAGTCCAAAATTTTTAAATTTTTAAAAAGAGATTGCGGTACTATTCCTGTTGCTGAAATTATAAATGGTAAAATCGAATTTTTTTCTAAACACCAAAGATTTCTCATAGCAACGGAGAGTTCTAAATATTTATTAATTTTTGTATTATATGTCTGTGTTATTATTGTGTGAATTTGGAACAGCTATATCTAAAAGATATGCTTGCTTTTGTTGTTTATTTAAAATAATAATGTCTGGTCTGTTATGCTGAATATGAATGTCGGTTAAAACTGTACGATCAAAATATAATTTGTAATTGTCATTTTCCAAACAACTTTCGGGTTTATAAATATAATGTGGTTGTGTATCCTTTAATAAGTTGAATTTAACTGCTAAATTCATGTGTATAATTTTTGCGAATATATCATGACGTTTTTTATATTCGCTTTGAGCCAAAACGGTGCAAGAAGAAATAATAATAATTATTATTATTATTATTTTCTATTAACTTTTTGTTTTTGACTAATTACGATTATTATTACACTCGAACATATTTATTTATTTTAGATGCCAAACACCTTATGTCTTTTGAACGCTCATTGAAAGAGCTATCCAACGGTATATCGAAATACAGGGTGTTCCATTAAAAAAAAAGACTAAATAAAGAGTTTGCGTTTGAAGCGCCCTCTACGTAATTAAGTAAAAATCTTAATGTTTTTCAACAAGGCAATAAAATTGACGATATTTACAATGTTCTAAAAAAACCTAATCTAAATAATTATCATCTGTTATAATTTTTTACAAATTTTCAAAGTTTGGTTTGTCCGGACACAAAAGAGCGAATAGTTTACTAAAAGTAGAAGTTAGACCCATCAAATGTGGTATCTTCCTTTTTGCTTTCCAAAAACGCAAAAAAATACGGGGTGTTCCATTTAAAAAAATATAAGTTTGTGTTGCCACCGATACACCAAACACCCTGTACAATCTAAAATATTTTTAAACCGTGCTTATAACTTGTATGTATAACATGAAATAATAACATTTTTCAAAGAACTTATATTAACTTAGTAAATCTACTTTGCTAAACCGTTGGGACTCCCGGTATGTACATATTAATCTATCCAATATTATAATAATGTATTATATACCAGGTGACTATAAATGTTTGTGATTTTTTTTTAGGTTGGCATAACGGAAAATGCCCTGATTGCCAACCCAAATATTTGCTTCAATCATTTAACGGATGTTTTTTTTCTAATTTGGCGTCGAAGTAGGCGTTGAACTGTCGATTGTGAACGCACTATACAGGTTACGGATCACGGATCAGCTGTTTAAATCTTACGCTTTTACAGGAGTGGTGCGCTCTCAATCGACTCTCCAACGCCTACTTCGACGCCAAATTAAAAAAAAACAGCCCTTTATAGTCACCTGGTAGGTGTAGTGGAGGTTAGAGTGGTATATCAGAGAAAATAGGCTCGATCCTGGTTCCTAGGGGAGTGTTTGAGAGTTAGATTTGAGTTGGCAGCCTGGTTTTCACAAAATTTGTGAAGTTAATGCAAGCAAATCTAAATAGTTAACATAATATTTATATTTTATTTTCACTCCAGAAACATTTTGTTAAGTAGCAATTTTATTTAAACGCAGATAACGACAATTTTGACAATAAAAGTGCAGCCAATTATCTGAATTATCAATCGAAAAACACCCTAGGAACCAGGATGGAGCCAACTCTCTTTAATATAGTAATTTTAGTGGAGGTCGCACCTGAGCTGTTGGCAACGTTTGATTTTTTCATGTTGGTAAATTGAGCGCAAACATCGGGAACCCCGCCGTACGCTAAGAGCCGACCATTTTTAGACGAAATTATTTATGAAGCGGTCTCACGTGCAATATGATCAGTCATTTATTATGAGCGGAATTATTTTTGTATAGCGTGGTGTCTAATTGTGGACGGTGAACAAAATAAAGAAGAAATTATAGTGTCCTATGATTTTCGTAAAAATTGTTCAACATACATTCCATTTTGGAGTAAACACGCGTCAACCCTGTTTAAAAAGGACCTTTGAACTTCGCGTAATGCCTCTGGCGTTATTTTGAGTTTTTCAATCGTAAGTACAGGAATTTGGTAGGCTCTTTCTTTTAATACGCCCCACAAGAAAAAATCTAAAGGCGTTGCTAGAACCACATACGTTGTTGTCTTGTTTATGTATTCAGATCCAACTTTTCCAACAATAAGGGTTAACTCATTTTGTAATAGTAATTAACGTTATAAGTCCGGGAACTCATAGTTTACAGTACGAGTTAGACGTTTAAGGACGAGACGACGAAGGAGCCGAGTCTTGAAACTCGAAACGTGTACTGTAAAAAGAGTTCACGACGAATGTCGTTATGTATTTTATTTCATCCTGCCTCAAATTTCGTTTGAAAGAAACACTGAAATTAATTTCAAAATAATTCAACAAATCTAGTCACATTTTTGGAACATGATTAGCAACGGCTTTTTGGCAATTGTTTATTTTGTTGAAATAATCTTGTGCGTCAAAATGACTTCTAAAGCAAATCCTCCAGAAATTGTAAGAAAATCTGCAGAAGCCTGTGCTGAATTAATACCTAGCAAGTCTGGTGAAAGGTATCAAAAACAATTCAGCCATTTTTGTAAATGGAAATCAGAAAATAATGTGAAGAAAATTACGGAAGAGGTTATGCTGGCTGGCCTATTTTTTAGATTTGGTTTAAATGGTTGTATTATTTTATTTGTGAACTAACGTTTTTAGTCTGAGAAAGTAAGTGCATCTTCTTTTTGGCCGAAATAGTTAAATTGTTAATTTGCATTTAGATGTATTTTTGAATAAAACATTTCTTAAACCTAAATAATTGTTATTGCGATTGTTACTTTTGTGTTTCCAATAGCAACACTTAACCGGCGTCCGGCCGTTTTTTGCGTTTTCCCGGATTCAAACTGATGACGTAAAGTATTGAAATTTGACACAGGATGAAATAAAAAATTTAAATAAATAAAAAATAAATATATGCCTGCGATTTGGATACCTCTGTAGATGCAGATCCGCAGCTATCATGGCATTTTTACGACATAAATAAATAAATAATCGTATACCTTCTGGCTAAGGCCAAGTGCTAGATGTTTTCAGGTCGCGCAAGCGCCTCTAACATAACCTAAGGACCACTACTAAGTAGTAGCCGGGACCGACAGCTTTACATCTCCTCCGAAAGATGGTAGTGATTTGAAAAAACGACATAGATACCCCATACTCTCGTGTCAAAAATAAATTACTCCCTAGAATTCGAACTCTTAGAGAAATCACGTTTTTCATGTTGTGTGTAACTAGAATTTTCAAAAGTAATTTTGAATCCTTAAGGTTGGTTACTATGAATTGAGAGATTAAGTCCAACTAAATATGCCACTAGAAACCAAAATTGATTGTGCAACAAAAAAACATCCATCACTTAGCGAGAAATAGTGCCATATGCAACTGTTACAAGGAATTCACTTCTTTAGAGTTAGGATATCTTTTGTTTGTCACCAGAAACCACATAGCCTCCAACCTAACCAAATTTATGGCAACCTAAAGTGTGGTCGCTGAACAGATGGAGTAATAAAAAAAAGGGCGTTAGTTGCGCAGAACGATATACGCCGAAGCCTGTTTCACGATGAGGCAGGTTCTTTGCCATTTATCATTCTCATAAGAATGTGATATAGTTGATAGACTGAGAAAAATGTTGTATTCATTGACGTGCATATTTTCTCCCAACATAAACACGTGGTCAGACTGCCGAAGCGCGGTTAAAATTATTGAAACGACCTCAAGCAATTTTTGTGGATGATTTGAATAAGCCAATTGGAAGCTGCTGTTTAAAATACGCGGGCACTAGGGGGCGGTTTTTTACTCCATCTGTTCAGCGACCACACTTTAGTAACGAATATCCCTAAATCATAGGGAGTACCTAATTTATTTTTGGCAAGATTATAATTGGCTTTGATCTTTGTCGTTATCTTTGTTTAACCAACTTAATTTACGATGTTGTTGTCTTTTAAAAAATACTTGTTATATAGTTGACTCTAATTGCAAAAAACCACTTGTCATTTGCAACAGCCTTTTTTCAATATTTCTGAACCAAATAAAGGCACAAAGGGACCAGCAAATCATAGTTTAGATTGAATATTTTCCATATAAGTACAGTTTTAGAGTAATTTCAAAGGACTATGCCATAAAAACGCTGTTGCAAAGGCAAAGTGGTTTTTTGCAACTTGAGTCAACTATAGGTATTTTCACATTTGATGGCGGAAACAAAAGACTGAGAAATGTCACAAAATTGTATTGTCAGTGTCAAATTTCTCATAAACGCTGTAAAAAGGAATGTTTAGGTAAATTTAAATTTTCGCTAAATAGATTGAAAAAATAAAAACCCGATCTTTAATTTTTGTCAGTGGTTCAAAAGGAAAAGTTATTCTCATACAGGGTGATCCAATTTCTTTTTAAATGCTCTAGCAACTTTATTTCTTGTCCGATTTCAATAAGCGATATATCAAATGAAAAGGCGTTTAAGGGACTATGAACTGCCATATAATATTTATTTTTTAAAGAAGCAGTTTAAGTGGGGTGATATTTAACTTCCTTATTTTAAATTGTGACATATGTTTTTCATTACTTCTTTTTATAGTCACTATTTTTCTAAACATTGCTGTATAAAAATATCTATGTTACATGTCCACTTTCCATAATAACAAGTGTTCATTTGAAATGTTTATCAAGTTGGCTTTGACTTTATTTTTTAAAAGACAACAACATGGTAAATTAAGTTGGTTAGACAAAGATAGCGACAAAGATTAAAGCCAATTTGATGAACTTTTCAATTGAAGACGTGTTAGTTCATAACTAAGTTTTAGGAAAACTGTCAAGACAAAGTTGACAATTTTCAGAGCAATGGAATGGTGGATTATTGTTTTAATTTTTTTAAATTACAGATCTAGTGAATGCTGCAATTAGTATTTTTGGTTGCATCAAAGACCATTTCAGAAATAAGCCACAATTGATTCATACTGTATTTTTTATTGAAACAAAAAAACCGGGCGGTTAAAAAAATAAATGTTGTCCATTGAACAAAACTTCCTTGTAGACGATGTTTTTTGTAAAAACTCTTTCATCGTTATACCGTTATATTTTATATTGGGAAATATAAAATCTCAAACCATTGAATGAACGAACTCTACTTGCTGCGACATACAATAATTGACCATGTGTAAAAACTGGCTGCCTCAATAAAATTCCAATTTTTTCGAATGTTTGTTTTTGAAACTTATTTGTTGTTGTCGCAAATGCAGGTATAATTAGAAATTAAGTTCTTTGAAAGTTAAATGGTAAAATAGGAACATGATTGTTAAATTTATACCTGAAATCAAAATTCTCTTATTGCGTGCAGTTGCAGTAAAAATTTCGTAATCAATAGCATTACGATGCATAAACTTGATGCGCATTATTGTTCCATTGACTAATGCTTCCATTGTATTTAAGTTTCTAACGATGCAATTAACTTTCAAATCTAACTTATGTGGTGGCAAACCACTAATAGTCAAAGAATTTTTTATTTCACTCCAAAGATTTCTTTTTTTTAGAAATAATCTAAATAAACTCTCTTGGAGTGGATTTCACTGCGGGGGGATTAAGCATAGATGATAGTAGCGTTTTTTAACTTTTTTTTTGTATTTTTGGTATGTAAGTGTTACTTGTGATATCTACATTATTCTTTTCAGAATAAAAATCTTTATCAAAATTGTTAAAAAAATTATGTGTTCGCATTTGAAAAAAAATATTTTGACAGTTTAGCATTGAAGCCCTTGGGGCTATATGTAGGTTTATTAGGGCTCTTTGTAGCATATTCAGAACCATTTAATTTGGTGTATAAATAGTTAAAATCTTCCGATAAATAAGGGCGTTATGGACCCGTCTTTTTTTTTGGGGACACCTGTATATTATACTTAAATTTTTACCTTTCTGCACTCTTTCTCCATATAAACTTTAACTATGCCAAATCTCACACTCCTCCGTGCGCACAATTTGCTTAAAAAGGGATATAAAGTTTTTCCTTCACGTATACGGTGTGGAAACTTTAACTGGAATAAAATTCATGACTTGGACATGGACGATTTTTATTTTTCCTTGCCCACATTTTGGTGGACATGGTTTTTGCATATCTCCTCCCGGAAGTGTGCAACCCCCTTTTTTTTTCAAATGTAAGGGTATTCGCAAGGAATACAATGCACTACTTCTTTCCTGAATATTTTCAAAGCCTACGTGCTAAAAAATAAAAACCAACTTTAGGTATAAGTTCAATTCTACATATTATCCGTTCACTTGACATCCGCAATGTCAGGTTGACAAGCTGTTGGTAATATTTCAAATCCCTACTATACTAACTTGATAATTTACGTAAAATAATGTTGCCACATTTGAAAGGCATATGAGTCATTTATCTATTGCTGATGTTCCTCAAACAATTATTTCTCTTGCCGCGTCCGATTCAGGATCAGAATTGGAGTTCTATTCTGAGGAAGATTTAGATGCAATACCTTAAACAGCGTTAAATAAAATAATTTGAAACACCAGTTTATAACCCAACTTCTTCTATCTGACTGTAACAATTTATTTATCACTAGATTTAATGTACTATGGGGACAAAAAATTTTGAACGATCAAATTTTGGCATATCAAAAAATGTCAATGTAAGCTGTCCTTTACTGTTATTATGACGTTTATAAATTAAATCGAAAAATTGACGGTTTGAAGTAAACGTCTCTCAAGTTTATAATAATAGTTTAGTGATACAATGCCAGCCGTATCTGAATTTACTAAAGCCAAAATAGTAACCCTTCACCAGAGGGGTATGTCGTATGGGCAAATTTCGACGAATTTAGGGTTATCGAAGGGCACTATCCATGCCATTATGCGAAAGTGGGAACACACTGGGACGGTGGTTCGGCGTCCAGGTTCTGGAAGAAGGCGGGTGTCTTCCGTGGAACAGAACGAGGCACCTCCGAACTATCACCGAAATCTGTGCCTGTCCATGAGGAATAGATTGCTCTTGGTTGTATGTACAACAAAATGGAGCAATGATCAAACATTGACTTCTTCAGTTTTAGTTGTAAAGTTTTTTTTATTTTAAACTTTTAATTTTAAGTTTAATAAATAAATGTTATAATTTGTTAGTATTGTGGATTGATCTGTACTTTGAATTTTTTGATATTTGCCTACCAAAATACAACCTGTTGGGTCGTTCTGTCTTGACGTATATAAATAGAATTAAATTTGGTTTTATCTATGATGAAGACATTCCCGATTTTGTGTTGATGCTAAACTTCTAAGAACTAGATAGGTATGTACTGTCGCGAGCAATAAATTTTGGTCGTCAATGTCATTTCAAAATTTGGTTAGATTGTCACAAATTTAAAAAATTTCCCTGCCTGATTATGCGCATGTCAACAAAGTGTCAAAAAAAAGAGAAAAAATGACAATTAATGTCATACAACATGATGATAGGTTATGATATTTACGACTGTTTTACAATGCAGCATTTTCGAATGCGTCAAAGAATGACCTTGACGACCAAAATTTATTGCTCGCGACTGTACGTATCTACATTCTACACCACTCGATAGCCTAGGGGCTGCAGCGACTTTCGCAATTTCGACGGCAAAGACGAAACGATTAAGATTCATCCACGTTCACCATTCGTAAGCCAACATAGGTACACCAAAATTTTTGTGTTAATCTATGATTGACTAATCTGTCACTGGTGACATGACAAGAAAGGCAAAAATAAAAAATGAGGTTAGTTGACCATAAAGCCAGATTTACATTTATATGTCAAAGGAATAACAAGTCGTTCCAAATTTTTTGTCCGCCATAGTACACTCAAAAGAAAAGTCGAAATTTTGATGTACGGTCGGTGGACTAATAAAACTGGGACACTTAAAATTTAATCTATGTAAATCAGACCATTGAATTGTCAATATATTTGTCAGTGTCTATATAATATGTCATACCAAAGTTAACCTATTTGTGATAAAGCAGTAATTAAACGATGCAAATTTGTAAATTTTGACTTATGTGATTGTCATTTTTGTCCCAGTTTTATTTGTCCATCGACTGTACATTCGACCAATTTGAATAAAAAATGATACTGACAGTGCGGATGTCAGGTGAACGGATAATAGGTACAGTTGCGGCCGTTGAAAACTCAGACACTTTGACAATGCCATAATGCCAAACTTTCGGCTTTGTAAATGGGATTGAAAGTGACGTTTCTCAAAATGTCACTCAAACATTATCCACATTAATTTTTCTCGCAATGGCTCTTATACTCACACCGTCCCTCAGTCAAACACATTTTTGTAAATCAGATTCCCTATGTCGAAGTTATGAATTTTATTCCAGTTAAAGTTTCCACACTGTATAGATAGCAAGCTTTTATTTGACAAGTCATCTAATTCATCTACGACTCCATTTTATTTTTCACAGCCAACTGGACTCCAAGTCTTTTCCGATTTTAAATACCTTTCTCGTTAGCGTATAAGACGACGTTTGGAAAATATGAAAAACACTTCTAAATCAGGAATCGTCGCATACACGCTAAATATTAAAAGGCCAGTACATATTTTCCTTCATTGAATTATAATGTATTATTTATGTATTATAAGCATAAGAGAGTCGTACTTTTTTATTGAAAAATAAATATAACGTAAATTTATTTTAAAATATGTAAAAAATGTCAATATTGCACGAATGATGATTGTTAAAAACTTATTTTACATATTTAGGTGGGAAGTTGGACGGTCCGGTCCGGTCGTCCTATACGACCCATGAGCTGAACACATGGAATGTCGCCTGAAATTTGGACATCGTTTCTTCAAAGGAAATTACGAAAATATTGAAAACTTTCTCGCAAAATGCCAACTTCGTAAAATTTAACATAAAATTTGCAAATTTTGACAATTTCTTTGTTAGGAAGGAGCAACCGTTGAGTTTGCGTAAAATTTTTAATTAAGAAGTGCGGGAAAGGGAAGTCGTTTGAAGTGTGTACCTAAAGTTAGCATCTTGCACAAACAACAGTCGCTTTCACATGACGTCCTCGGTGATGGGACACTGCGCTAAAGGATTTGCGGCCAAATATTTAGCGGGAAGTGATGTTTATGTGAAGGATGAAGACGTACCGTTGGCATGAGCTGATCTGTGCTCCTAACCCTCGTCACTTTGTTTTTGTAGATGAGTTTCTTAACTAGCCTCTCCATGGGCTGATTCCATTTCATGAAGCTGACGTAGGCGATGTAGAAGGTGAACAGTACCAATGCCTCGTACCAGTAAATATGATTATCCCTAAAGAAGATGATGAGCGTGATGAGACTAAGCGAGTAAAAGAAGCAGTCTCTGAAGAGGGGCCACCAGGTGAGTGAGAGCACGGTCTTGGAGAAGA
This sequence comes from Tenebrio molitor, assembly GCF_963966145.1. NCBI lineage: Eukaryota > Metazoa > Arthropoda > Insecta > Coleoptera > Tenebrionidae > Tenebrio > Tenebrio molitor. The sequence goes on from NC_091047.1 coordinate 16,525,125, forward strand.
TCGCGCACATTCCTATGACGAAAAGGATGTTGAAGACGGCGGAGCCGACGATGGTGCCGATGCCGACGTCGTCGAAAGAGACGAAGACGCCGATCACGCTGGTGAAGAGCTCGGGGGCCGAGCCCCCCGCAGCCATGAACGTCGCCCCGGCCACGTCGTCCTGGATGGCGAACTTCTCGATGATGACGTCGAGCGCCGGGACGAAGAACTCGTCGCAGACGATGGCCAGAGCGACGAACATGTAGACGACGCCTAGGATGTGGAGAACGATGGCGCCGCTGCGGAGCTGTTCTCCGGTGAACAGGTCCTTGGGGAAGAGCGGGTCCCCCTTGCGGTGCTTGGGCTCGAGTGTCGAGGTTTCGGGGTAGGGCGTCGACGTCACGTTGTCCTCTTGGAGCTCGTCTTCGGCGAGCGCCTGGGCGCGGGCGCCCTGCAGCAGCGCGAGCAGCACGCAGAGGAGCGCGACGCGGCAGCTGGTCATTGTGGCGGCAAAAGACGACCACTCGACGAGGTCATTGCCACAGCGAGGCCGGGCGCGGACTGGACCACCGTTCGATACCGAGGAGGACCGCGCAGTCTGCGCTAGTGCGGTGCACCACCCGGCGCGCGCCCGCCGCGCCACCACCACCACGACACGGGCAAAGGGGTGGCTTCCGCCACCGACGACGAAGGCTACGGATTCAGTTTTGAACGCCGATTCGCAATTCCCTTCGTCCGTCAAAAACGAAACAAGATTCTTAAAAGTGGGATGCCGAAAATCTAAATCTGAATTTCCCACAGGAATCTGTTGTTCCACTTTTAAGGTTATCTACTCATGTTATGCGGCAGCGATTCACCTCGTGGAGTTCTCGGTCGAAGATCGAATCTAACCAAATATACAACAAAGTTGAAAGGGGCACAGATACAGGATTATTCACGAGAGGGGTACTTCTGAACTTTTTTGCGGCAACCAACAATACCAATGCCACCAACTACAAAATCAAATATTCTTTTATACAGTGTGGAATAAAATGATTTACATCTAGTTACCTTTGGAATTTTTGCACATCTAAATTTTCCTGTACCGCTCTACTTTTTTTTTGAAGTGCCGAACTATTAGTTCTGTCAATAAATGTCATCAATCGAATTGACAATTGTTACAATCTACTAAATTGAATTAACAAACGTTGGTGGCCACTTTCAACACTAGCTGTGACTTGCTTTTGTTAGCTCCTTTTTAATTTCAATCTCTACTTTGCATTCATATCATCCCTTCGCAATAAATCACATTTGGAATTTTGGAATATTTTGAGGTTAGGCTTTCTTTCTTTGTAGAGCGGCATTTCGTATTTTTACAAGGGTAATGCAAAGGTAACTAGATGTAAATCATTTTATTCCATACTGTATATTTTTTATATACATATTTCTTTTAAATTAGAACTCAAAGTATGTAAGTTGGATAGATTTGCGAGATGTGTCAGATTGACAGATAACCTGTATTTAATCAAAATTCAACAAAAAAATTAACAAATTAAGTGAATGTAAAAGGTGTTCGACGTATCCACAGCGGCGACAGCATTCCTTTCACACCCTCGACAAATGAGGATCATGTCAGTTTTTTCGTCATTATTGTAAAAATACATTTTTCGAATTGACAAGATTTTTTTATGTAATATCAAAGATACAAGACTAAGAGCCATCGTGGATTCAGTTATAATTATTTTCAAAATTTGAAATCATAAAATTGTTGCAATATGTATAATGGGTTGCGGCAAAAAAAAATTAGAAGTACAGTTCGAGACACGGAATTTGGGGCATCTCTGTCAATATACTGTCAAAAAATGTAAAATAGGCTTTACATTATTAACCTCAATGACTGACGTGGGCAGAAAATACATTTCAAAATTTGACTTTTGAATGTCATGTTGACAATAAAGAGTGATTTACATCGCAATTTTTTGAAGTGACAGAAAAATGATGCCCGAAACTAAAGGGAAACATGCCTTTAACAGTTATTTACTTGCCTATACAGGGTAATTCACGAATAGTGTCTGATTTAGCACCTTTATACTTCGCTGTTTTTCAATTTTAATAAAATTTTGTGATCATAGTAATCCGATTTCAGAAAAATGAAACAATAGTGTCAATCAAATGTGTGAAAATTAAGTCGGACACTATTTGTGAATCACCTTGTAGATTGACAAGATAGACTATAGTATCTGTTCATGTTGGAATGAACATCAGTGGTGCAAATGACCTGACCTGTTACTATGACAACTCATATGAAAGTTAATGCCAAATGTGTGCCATTTGCACATACAACTCAAATTTGGACAAAAAATGTATAAAATATGTACACTTTGCCCCGATAGGTACGAATACTCGTTTCCCACTTTGTTAACAAACACAGCAAGATCAATTGCAGAATCCACTTCGGTTGTTTTGAAAACAAAATAAAAGAATTGTTTTGGATGACGGCAGACCTGTTACAATTTATGACAATACAAACTGCTATGTAATTGTTCACTTTAACTACTTCTGCACTTTTCGCGTTTTTTCTGGCTAGACAGCCTCAGGGCGTCCTCCTAGATCGTTTCCCACCATTCAAACCTTGTGAAAATGCCTTTTTCCCACTCTTGTTGTGTTTCAAGGTCGCGCCAATGTTTTAGTATAACTAAAGGGTAAGGAAAATTCACATAACACGTAAAACCAACAACAAAACAATGCACAAACATAAGTAGAATCGAGCGGTGTATGACTTAAAATCTGGCAACAGTGCGCGCTCAGTGGCGCCCCCAACGCCCCAACGGTAGCCGAAATCGCCAATAGCATAAACATAACTAACATAACCAAAAATATTTTTAATGTCGTCTTAACTTAAAAAATCCTGTCAGCCCCAATTACGAGATAAAAAACACCAATACTTTTCAACTGTTTCATTGCCAACAGACTCAGTCATTGTTGATCACACTGTAGTACCTAGCGCACGTAAAATTTGAAATTTATCCTGCAAGCAGTAACATTTTTGCCCTGAAATTTACTCTAATTAATGTATTCTAGTGCATTTTGTACTGGGTTACAAAGTTTAAAATTTAAAATTTTTCAATCCCTCATTGGACGAAGGTATCTATTAAATATGTTTGGCAAGTATGTACGTATTTAATTTAGCGTTTAATTACGGATTTGTGAAAACCTAGATAGAATTCCTAGGCAAGATACAAATTAATTGAAATGTTAATTGCAAGTCATGAAATTATTAAACAACAATTCAGAGACTCAATGATGAGTTGTTTATGTCCACCGTCTAGTGGTCATAAAAATGCTAACAAAGAGGTCTTCGCTCACAAACAAGTACACGGCGATGCTGGCACTGTAGCTTATGCTGCTATGTCGCTGAGTCAGAATCCATACGCTGATATCTGGTGGTTTCAACTTTATCTGAGTCATTTTTGGAATCGATTTGTTGTTTTGCTTTCTCAACGTGATTACCCTACCAAGATTAGTCTCATACTTAAGAATTAATACACACTTAAATAAGAGTAATCTTGCGTTGTTAAATAACATCAGAATTTGATTTAGATTGTCCTCAACATTTAATCTTGGAGGATGTATACAAATATTAGTGAAATATCAATGCATGATGAAAATACCGGGAAATTTTTTTAACATTGAACATAGCCCATACTTATTCCCTATGTTCAGTTTTAAAAACCACAGGTCAATGCATGTATGTAATCACGTAACCAAGGTAACGAAAATAAGTACTGGACAGTTTAACAAAATGGTCAAGTTGTTTGAAGAATAAATACACATAATGCAGTTATTCCATGCCAATCAGAGCATTAGAAATGTGCGTGACAATTCCAATGCAACAAATGTTAGACCAATTCCATCAATCGGAACAATTTTTAACATTATTTCAAAATCTCAGGTGTTCGGTATAGTTGGTTGCATAGCAACTCACAATGCATTGATATGTGTTTTTTAAAATTGAACATAGGGAATAAGTATGGACTATGTTCAGAGTTAAAAAAATGTCCCGGTATACATTTAAATTAATTTATTTCAATAATATCAAAAACGTTTAATGATGTCTACCACTAGCTCAATTTTTTTTTCATGTAACAACTTTGGTTACATGGATATTTCAATAAAACGGTTGCTTTAAAATTTTAAATGTACCTATGAGTTTCATGCTTTTTATGGTACTATTGGGGACAAATTACTTTGGTCGTCAAAGTCAGTTGACTGACATAAAGTTGTAAAGCAAGCATTAGGACGGTTAACCTTATTTTTACTACTGTCAACCACATCATTGCAAAATGTAAAATACCGAAAAATGGACAACTGAAGGAGATATTCCTAGGAGGAAAAATTGAAAAGGTTTCCACAAGGCAATTTGGCCCATGGACAATCCCCCAGAAACAAGGGAGATGATTCTAAATTTTTGAATGGTGGAAGGTGCCATATTTTTGACAAGATAAAAGTCAATAATTTGAAATTGTCAACACTATTGACTTGACGTTAATGCTTGGTTTACATTAATTTGTTTTGAAGTGACAGAAGAATGACGACCGAAGTATTTTGTCCCCAATAGTATGCATCCTTTACTTGGTTGAAGAAAAAATAGTATGCGTCATTCAGGTTAAAAGTGACTTTTCTTGACTTGCAACTATTGCAAACAAACTGCCCATCAAAAAAGTACCACTTTCAATCCTAATAACTCAATTGACTATTTTGTTAAAAGTGACTTTTCTTGACTGGCAATTATTGCAAACAAATTGCCCATCAAAAAAGTACCACTTTCAATCCCAATAACACAATCGACTATTTTGTTAAATGTTGTCATAAGTATTAACAATAAACTGGCTATCTAAGCCATAACATATAAAAATTATCAGTTCATAATCATTTTTACTGTTTTCCACAAAGTCTCTGAATGGACTCTAAAGATGTCCAAATGTAGCCAGGTCGGGCAGGGGCATGTACTGTAGGATATGGTGTTGTCCTAGACTTGTAATAATCAGAAGGAGCATGCATAATAAATTCCATGCACTCTAGTTTTCTTGGAATATCTTCTTCTGGACCTTCAATAAACATAACAGAAATACAATATAAGTACAAGTTTTATTATAAAATGTTGATACCTATGATATATGTGGCAGGGTCAAATCCTTCTGTTGGTGGAGGACTTTCTTGCGTTGGCAGCAACCATGTGATTACAGCACTTTTTTCACAATACTGATCGGTCAGCAAACCTTTGATCTGTGCATAATAAACTCCCCCATCTTCATCTTCCATTGAGACAATGTCACCCACTTGAATATAGCTACCCTTCAATTGACAGTCACCACAGTAATTATAAACGACGTTAAACTAGAAATACCTTGTAAAAAATCGACTCTGATGTAATCGGTGTTGCTACCGCAGTCGGGGCTTTAATAGGAGTTTTCTTAAAAATGCCCCGTCTTCCTTTACCCTTGGGCGTTCCAATTTTAGGAAGAGCAAATGGGTTTAGCCTCGTCTTGTACGATCTAGTAGTGCGTTGTTTCCGTTTTAACGACTTATCGTCAGATTTGTCGTCGTTTTCTTCATCCTGCTCCGATTTGAGGTTATCTTTAGCTTCATTAACACAGTCCAAACAAATTGCACCCAGACTTTCTGCATTGGTCCACAACGGTGATTCGTTTGTTTCACATTTTAGACAAACTGGAGTCGATCCTTTTAAGGGCATATTTTTCAATGTTAGTTGGACCGTTGTTGAGGTTATGTCGATTTTTAAATAAACCCAACACCCTAACACCCAACACAGAACATCTCATAATAATAATAAAGAAATAAAATCCCTGTACCCTGTCCTGTAGCCCTGTACGCACTACGCAGTACAGTTACGGCCACGGAATTTCGTCAGTTAATGTACTGTCAATTCCAAATTTTAGTATATTACGCACCGATGGAGTGAAGAGTGAAGTGCATGATTTTTAGTTGCAGTTTGTTGCCCGAGGGTTCTACGAAGCACTGAGAATAAAAATAATTCATTCCCGAGGTGCATTTACTATTTTTTTGCACGACTCAACGATTTTAATAGAAAAAAGGCGAAAATTTGTAAATTATCACTGTCATGTTGACAGTTAATAATTATTTTGAAACTTGCGACTTTTTTCCAATGACGTGGGAAATAGAGTAGACGGAGGAGAATAAGATACACCATCAGTATATACCGGGTGTAGAATTGGTTTACGAGACATAGGATTTTACATGTAAAAATAAGGAGATCCAATTATTGGCTCCCCTAATAATTTTATGGCAAAATGGTTAAAATGAAAGTTAGAGAGAATTAAAGTACTGTCTAATTCCACTCTTTGTTTTTTTCTAACATCTTGTGGTACTGAGAGAAAAGCAAGAAGGGAGTTATGACAAAAATACTAAAAAGCAGTACTAGCAATGAAATTTGACTTCTAAAATTATTTGTCGGGTGGTTTCACTATTATTTAATTTTCTTTTGATCTGCCCTTCAAATGAACACGTACAGGACTACAGGACGAATGAAAAGGTATCTTCCATTAAATGTTCAAACTTCTTTCCAATTCTTCGAATTGTTTCTATGGCTGAAATTGGTCAGTCTGGGAAACCTGAAGCAAATGTTGCTTGGAAGTTTCTTAACGAAGATCCTCCATAATACCATCTAAAGAAAGAAAGAAAATTTCATGCCAAGTAGTACTTTTTAGGATTTTTGTGTTAACTCTTTTCTTGCCTTTCTTTCAGTACCAGAAGATGTTAGAATAAAACTAAGATTGAAATTAGACAGTAATTTTAATTCTCTATAACTTTCATTTTAACAATTTTTTCATAAAATTGTTAGGGGAGCCAATAATTGAAACTCTTTATTTTTACATGTAAAATCCTGTCTCGTAAACCAATTCTACACCCGGTATATCTATTAGTCAATAGCTGCTTTCCAGGTATCTACGCGAGTAGTTCCGAACTACTCCAGGAGTACAACAAGTGTTCCATGTAATTTGTGGAACTACTCCAGAACTACTCCGTTATACCCTTCCCCTGCCCCCTGAAGTACCTACCTAAATTTTGGTAAACTCTGTCCACTCATAGATTGCTTGACATAAATGTTACTAAAAGTGTTCGCTCTACGCTACAACAAATAGATTCGGCGCGAAATTTAAAAAATGGAAAGAGCAGGTTTACACGTGATGTTTTATTATTATTCTGCATGTTTGCATTTAGGAAAGACGAAAGAAAACTTCAGTATAGTAGGAGTAATATATTGGGTTTTATTAATACAGAGTATTTCACGAGTGATAATGTGCCCGACGGAATTAAAAATGTAAGGCACAATTCATTTTCTAATTTCCGAAAAAAGCTGGCTACTGAAACTAAAATATCCAGCTTTTTTCGGAGATCTGGATCATTTTCGATGTTTGTAATGTCACTTAAAGTGTTCATTATGCTAGATTCTTGAGGCACGCACTCACTTCACGAATTCAAAAAAATAAACAAAAATCGCAACGGAACAGATCAAAACAGCGGCACGATCAAAACTAATAACTTTTAAAACCAGAGGAACGCAAAACATAGCTCTAAAGATGAAAAATCGCAAATCTAAATGCTTAAACCACTTGACAGCACTGACAGTTTCAAATTTGAAATGTCATATAATTTATTTTTCGCGTGGGTTTTATAAGAACCAATGAGAATCAGTGGCGCGAATGTTTCAAGGTATTACCAACACAATCTACGATACTTTGATAATATTTTAATGTTATGGTTTGGGGATTTTGTTATCTAAGGATATTTAAAAAAGTGCAATCTATCAATGGACGGAGTCTACTCGGAGTTTTTTTGTGGTGGGGATGTTAAGAAATGTCAAATATACGGCGGGAATCGGACTCAGATGACACTAATGACAGTGTACAGTGCAGGAGTAAATTCAGCGTTCCAAGCGGCACAAACCAATGAACAGTTCGGCGTAGAACTGTTCGGAGTAAATTACTCCCACTTGGAAAGCAGCTTATGAGTACTATGAGATACACTAAGCAATTTTTCGCGACTGACCAGGTCAGATTTGGTTAGAGTGGTATGTGAAACCGTGCCGTTTCGCGCACTTAGGTATGAGAGGGGAAAGTCAACTTCTTTCTTGCCTTTCTTTCAGTACCACAAGATGTTAGAAAAAAAGTAAGACTGAAATTAGACAGTAATTTTAATTCTCTCCAACTTTCATTTTAACTATTTTGCCGTAAAATTATTAGGGGAGCCAATAATTGAAACTCTTTATTTTTACATGTAAAATCCTATGTCTCGTAAACCAATTCTACACCCGGTATGTAGTACAATAGTTATTATTGTAATCGTTCTGTTTATAATACATAGTTACTGTTTTCTATTGAAAATATTGAAATTTTATATTATTTCAAATGTTTGTTATTTAACTAATAAAATCATAAATATACATATACAGGGTGATTCATATAGTTTCATAAATATTTTAACCAGTGGCAGCTTCCGGTTTCAAAAGGCTCTTGACAATAAAATTTTGAGTCATACATCAAAAATTAGCAAAAATTACCATATCGGTTTTTTCACTATTAGTAAATGCCATTGTTCGCTAAATTATTCCACTTAACGTTCAATGTATAACAAATGTCATGAATGTCATAATAGAAGCAAACAATTGTTGCTATAGAGAAAATATTGGTATTATAAAGTTCGCTTTAGTTTCATTTTGACAACAATGCCTGACAGTTTGTTTCCACGTAAAATTTTGCATTTATCTGCAGTTCTTAAAAGGTAGTAAGTACACTCTTCAACATGCTTTATCTTCAACAATTTTAACCTTAGAACCTTGACATTTTTGTAAGAGTGTCTAGGGGTTGGAATCTACCACTGGTTAAAGTTTGTATGATACTATATGAATCGTCCTGTATATAATCGATGCCCCTTTTATCCTTAGGTGTAGGGGTCAAATCATAAATAAGTTTCGAAAAAATGATACATTATTTTAACATTTATTTTATGTTCTACCGTGCGATGGAATAAAAAAAAAATCAGACTACAGGCGAAAATGGTGGTTTGAACCAATCAAAGCATCAGAATAGCACAATCCAGGTAATTCGATTTTTTTTTTATTCGATCGCACGTTAGAACGAAAAAGTATTATATTTCGCAGCTAGGTGACAAAAAAGACTCACTTTGTCAACTGAAAATTTAACGAATATGTCAACTTTTATACGATTTTTATAAAAATACAGTATTTTAATTCTCATACTTTGTGTTGTTACAACTAGATTGATAACTAATCAGAAAACGGAGATACCAATAGGTTGCCTCATTTTTTCCCGGCACCTCCACCACTTTCAACTTTTCGAGATACAAAATTCAAGTTTTGCATCCCTTTTTATTAAGTATTTATAAGTTATCATTTACTATACACACTGATTCACATAACTTTCCGACTCTAATGAAATTTAAATGCAGCCAGTAATACGTTATTCAGTTATAACTTGATACCTTTATTTACCATAAAATCTGTACACTCCTGGCATTATTGACAATCACTCGACAGTTCCTTTTTGTATATATCGCGCGTTCAAATGAAATCCTGGGCTGGGAAGGCGTTGGAAACCGTCAATTGTTGTGCTTTTTTAAAACGTAGATTAATTGGAGCATGTTGACAGCTAACCAAAAATTTAGAGGCAAAAAATCTTTCTTTTTTTCTTCCTTTGCAATGCAAAATAAAATAACTTAACGATTCCTATTCTCGAAGCAAATATCTAAGGGCACCCTTTGCTGAAAACAAACATGTTCAATTATGTCCCGATTAAACATAAATAAATGTCATTCGTGTCAAGCCGCGGGAAATTCAAACTTTACACTGTTCTAAACGGTTTAATTTTTCCAACCCCTACTCAGCCCAGGATTTCATTTGAACGCGCGATATGATGAGTCAGTATCTTAAATACAAAATAGTATATTAAAAGACAAGTTTCATAACACCAGTCTTGAAGCACGAATTCAAGATTAAAAAACGAGTGGCGTAGCCACGAGTTATTTTAAAGAATGAGTGCTTCAAGGTCTTATGAAAAGAGGTTTTTATACTATTTTTTGTAATTTGCCCTTTTTAAGCCGTTTTTAAACGAAAATGTTTTTTTCCTCGATTTAGGGATTTTTGTGGCGGTTGGTAATATCTTAATTTAAAAAGTGAAAATTTGATCAAGTCTTTAAAGTCGCCTTTTGTTTCCTAATTCTGCCACAAAACACGAATATGGAAGATAATCTTTCATGTACGCCCGCTAAAATACGTGAAATTGCCAAAAATACGGTCGCGAATTTGTTGCCTGATAAATCCTGATAAATAAATATTTGCACATTTTGTAATTTAAACTGACACGCATGACGGATCAAGCTTTGTCAACCTAAAAATTTTCGTAAAATGTTCGGTGAAATAATGGCTATAAGGACATCCCAGATGATGACGTTGCGTTCGTTAATATGTCTATTAGAGAATCAAAATTGAGGCAAATTACAAAAAAATATTGTCGATTACTGCCACTTTTAAATATTTATAATTGAGACTTTTGTGAGGGATGTCCAAACCATACAAAACAATAAATTAAAAATGATTCATGTTTTTGGATCAAGTTATGAACGAAAAAAAAAAATGCAGGCTGCATTTAAATTTCGTTAGGGTCGGAAAGTTATGTGAATCAGTCTGTATTAAACTTAGAAACAAAAAAATTGAAAGTTAATGGATATTTATTGAAATTTAAAAAGTTTAGCTTTAAGTTGCTTAAAAATGGCTTGCGTCCATAAGTTTCAAATAAATTATGGCCTATTAAAATTTTTATTGCCGTTGGAAATTATCCAATGAATGAATGTTCATTTAAAAAAAAATTTAAGAAAAAGTTCTGTCAGATTTTATTAGTTTGAAACGACCTTATAGAAGTTAGGTTAAAAAAATGCACTTATGTGTCAGAAATACTACTGTCAAACAGACACAAATTGACATAAATTGACAAATTAAATTTCCAATTCACAATAGGTCAAATTTCATTTCCCGTTTTTTGAAGTATACAGGTTATTTCACGGGGATGATAATAAGCCCGGCAGAATTGAAAATGCAACCTACAATACATTTCCTAAGTTAACATGGCTATTTAAAATATCGTATTGTTTTAAGGCTTTGCTTCCAATAATTTTGTTTGTCATAACTGACATTTACGAAAAAGTTAAAATACGACGATTAAAATGTATTCGAACGATGAAAAAACAGACATGATCCTGATTTGTGGAGAATGCGTTGCGCGTTTATGCAGACAAAAACATTTTTTCAAAAACTCTTTGTTTTCTCACAATATTTAACCAAGCGAATATGTCATTTATGTCAGAATTTACGAAACTGCACAGTTAGTTATGTTTTACGTTTTTTGAATGAAAAAACAAATACATATCCACGTTAGCTTTGCAAATGTGTTGTGGGTTGCATGTTCAAATCCGTCTGGCTCATTATCACTCGTGAAATATCCTGTATGCGATGCGATTAGACATGGAAAAATAGTATACACATGTTCAACTTAAGAGTATACAAAAGTATAAGTACTTGACTGATGATAATAATAGGGGAATTCGACATTTTTATTTTCTTGTTTTCCAACTTTATTATCGTTATCTCACTTTCACAAGATTTATTAATTATTTTTTGATTTCTGATAAAGCGTATTCAAGTCTGTTAATATGACGTAATCGTCGTATGTTCGTTTAATTATGTAATTTTAATGTCTCATAAAAGTGAAACGTGCCAAGATCAAAGAGTTTGCGATAATCTTTATTCATAAATTTAATATAAAGGAGAGCAACATTAACAAATAATACTAGGAAATTATCACTAAACAATTCGCTTAAATTATTGTTTAAATACTTCATGGAAATCAAATATGTATTAATAAAATTTAAATGCAATTATGCAATTTATAGTACCGTTTTGTCTGTTGTGAAATCATATCTGTGCTGCTATTTTCGTCGCACATTTTCCTATATTAAAAAAAATTAAATAAATCACTTATGCCTTATCTTGACGATATTTGCACAGCATGTGTGGAAAAGGAATATAATTTATTATTCTATTATTCGGAGTACCAGAATTCTGCACATGGCACCAATTATTTTTTATGCGTTGTAATCAGAGATTGTTACTGGAAATTAAAAAAATTACAACTTTCTCATGTTAATAACTGCTCGAGAGATGTGTCAAACTGGATAGAATCGGGGAGCAGTCAAATAAAACACTCATTTCATTTTGTAAGCGTGGGATATTTTTCCCAACACATTCCAAACAATTAATCAAGCTAATTCTTATAGATGGATACGCGGACATCCGTTGATTATTTAAATTATGGACACATAGAGTAATTAAGGGCAATATATACATATTTGACGTAACGACCAGCGGCGTGCGTCAACTTTATACAAATTTTCCTGCTGAATTTAATCTAGATTTATCAATTTCGTTAACTACACTTTATCTTGGGTAAATATTACATACATGTACACATAAAGTGGCGCATCGCTGTCCATCACAATGTTAAATTAAGATTAACAGCGACTATTGCTTAATACGGGTCAAGATCAAAGAATTAATTCACTTACTTAACATGTCTTCAAGCAAAATCTTTATTTTATTATGACCTCATTACAACTGATGGTATTTAACATATATAATTTATTTCTGATCAAATCGTGGTTATGGAACATAAAAGATTTGTCATTTTCTAACGATATGTTACTGCACTTTCGGTGTACAGCAGTGTAACTACGAGTATCATTGCATTTTAGTTATATGCAGTTAAACAGGACGATATATACAAAAGACGAATTACACGATTTTGGAGAGACGTTTCTTCGTCACATTTATATGTCGAACACTCGACAGGAAGACTATTTAACTGTAAGGTACGGCAAATATTTCGGTCAACTATCTATTATACCTATTATACTATCTACGAGTATTATACCTTCAACGATGCATAATGTGCACGAAACTACACATTAGATCGTTTATTGTGAAGCACAAATGGATCAAACGATTATACTTGCAAATGATTTGAAAAAATGTATACATATACTACTACGGTTAAATAATTCTTGAATAAAGAATTTGGAAATTAAAATGTAACATTATTATGATATGATTAAGGAACATTTAAATGTAAATCTCTGCAGATGTGTAACTATGATTAAGAAAATTAACTTAAGTCATTAATTAAATATCTGGGGTCTGTCTCTCCTAAATTATAAAACCAGTTATTGGTCCTTCGAACTAGATTTATATGAAAATTATGTCTATTTAAGGTGTCAAAAAATAAGAAACTGCGACGAACTAAAGAAAATATTTTAAATGTAGCATTTTAATGTAATTTAATGTACAGAAAAGTTTCGATCATAATTTTATCCCATCGTTTTATTCAGCAAGTACGTTACGAGTTGTAAGTTATTTGTGTCTAAACTCTTCCGCCTTGAGTAACACAAAATTTTTATTCATATCACTCATGTTTATCTACATATTTTTTCGTGTGCTGAATACTAATGACAACGGAAAAATATATAATATATTATGTATTTTCATTACAAATATTTACAATGTAAATCGTTAACAATTAAAAAAGCACGAGATATTGTAATATGTATTTCTTTATCTACGATCGTGTAAAAAGTAGGCACTTTTTGCACTAAAAATCATTATCAAAGTTGCCGTTTAGTGAACTGACGGAATCGTGCCATAAAACTTTTAGTGCACGCTTTTATGGCACAGAACTGTCAGAATACAACAATACAATTTGTTGGAAACATTGTTTAGAAGTAGGTTGCTAAACGACGTGCTTCTCAAACGACTTTGGTTATTCATAAAATATTGAATCAATAATAATTATTTTATACAAATTTATGTTGGAACTGGTGCGATGATCTCACGATCGTAGATAAAATGTTGTAAGACATACGTGTAAAAAGTTCCTTTGTTGCACTCACATCCTTTAAAATACGCCCTCGTACCTCGGTCGTATTTTAAACCCGTTCGTGCAATAAAAGATAACTTTTTACACTTATATCTTAAATAACTATTCTTTGATAGTTATAAAATCCCAAACGGAAAAAATGCTAAAAAATTATTTATGTTATTAAAATTGCTGATGAACATTGTTTAAAATTAAAGCAATTTAATTTTTGCAGCTTGCAACGAGTCGAGTCGAATTGCTTTCAATGATGCAACAAACATCACTCGACGACACAAGGTGATATTTGATACAATCCAGTCCAAATTTTATTCTAGTATTGGGCTGAGTCACAAATAACAAAATACATAAGTACATAGCGGGTTAGCGTTTTCACCATAGCTTTTTGATTATTTTACTCAGCGTGTCTCTTTAACTCGCATTGTGTATGTGGTGGAATCAAAACCGGATTTTTAATTCAACGACTATAAACAACATCAACAGGAGAACTACCACATTAAAATGTTTTACTTTTAGAGTGGTCCGTGTTGCTGCATCCACCACATTTACCCGACTTGGTGCTAACGAATTTTGCTTTTCAGACAGTTATAAAATTAATCAGATGGAAAACATTTTATAAATGATAACTAGTTCATGAGTTGTTTTAAATATCTCTGATTTTTATGCCAGGGACATCAATAAGTAGCCCGATAAACTGTAATATTCATTAGCAAGAATGGTGATTGTAATTTGAATTAAAATTCATAATTAGAATAATAAATAGAGAGCGGATTTTATGCAGTATAAAATGTCAAAATAGGTATGCGCATATATATGTAGTCCAATCAATATGCAGCATATGCACTATTAATCCAAAATATGCAAGTATGTATATCGAATGACCTAAAACTAGGATTTTGAAGTTTTTTAGCAGAATATTGGATTTACATAATGAAATATTGAATTCTTCTTGTTTATTTTTTCTAGAGGTTTCCCCAAGTAACGATTCTCTAAAAAAATTTGAACATTAAAAAAAATATGACTTCATTATCATTTTAAATTTTTATGAAAACCATGAAAAACAATAACGTAACGTGACTTACCATTTTTCCACCTGCTGTACAAAACACCCTTTCGTCGTCCAAAGAGAGCTCGTTTATATCTTTGATCCACACCGCAACCAAATTGTATTTCACTTTCGGAAGCTTAATGTTAGAAAAACTTAAAATCTACACTTCTCGTTCAGATGATTGTTTTCCAATGAAAGCTTAAATTTTGTGCAAGAACATTTTGTAATAATGCCGATTGTTTATTGCAGGTTTGTGTCGTCATTTCCGTGTGGCGGCCAGATATTGGGGTCCTAAACAGGTTTTTACCTATGACTCAGATTTGCACCAAGGTGAAAAGCGCACGTTTGTTTTTACTAAAACAGATCCCCCTGGAAAAAATCTGAAATGTTCTATAATATGCTACAATATGTATAAAAATGGCGAAATATGCATAAAAATCAAAATATGCATTATTTCATTAAATATGCAAAATATGCGAAAATTAATTAACACCAAATGATTACTTTTAGTGCCATTCGTCTGAAAACTGAAGGAAACTTCTTAACTATTAAAAATATGCATGCATTTTGCATAAAATCCGCTTTCTAGTACCTAATAAATGTTGATGCACTAGAAATGTTTAATCAGCATTATAATTTATAAGTAAAAATAATACAGGATATTTTGAGAAGCTTTGCAAAGAGAATGTTTTATATGTGCACATCGGCAAATGGGATGGTGGTACTACATCGTGCCTGCGAGGTCACCGGATTTGACCCCAATTGATTTCTACCTTTGGGGATATGTAGAGCAGGAGTTCTGAGTATCACCGCACGGGAAATATCAAACTAAATATAGGGTGATCCTGAAAGTCGCTAGATAAACTAGAACTTATTTTTTTCAGCTCAAATTACGACTAGTAACGGCAAAATATTAAATTGCAGATTCGATTTTTTTTTTCATAAAACCGAAGTCGTGAAAACGGGAATAGGACGAAAATTCGTAAAAAATTGAATAATGTAAAATAAATTCAAGAATATTTTATATTTTATCAAGATTAGGATGCTGAAGGGTTTTGGATCAAAATACCGTTTCTTGTTTTTATTAGGAAATAATTTGTTATTGTTTTTAATCGCATCGAGTGGAATAGAACTTATTATATATTATATATTATATATTAAAAATTTTGCGACTGCTCCGAACAAGAAAGAACCACAATCGTTCACCGGAATCATCCGGTCGCGCCGACCGGAAACTCCAGCATCCCAACTTCTTCCGTCACCCGAAAATATTCCCGTTTTTCATCGCTCCTCCAATTAAATTCCGGAACTGCGCGATGACAACGTCCGTTTCAGCAATTTTTTTCAATTTTCCCGTGGTGCCTGTGGTAAATTTATGCAACCGGCTTGATCCAGCAGAAAATACTAACGTTAAAGACCCGCCAGTATCAATTACAATTGGCGGAGCGGCATCCCCACGGCTATTCGGGAGATCCGGTGGGACTCCAATTGGTAACATCGCAGCACAGAATCAGAATCAGTGGGACTCGAACAGTTTGCGGGTAAACTTCGTGGCTGGCGAGCGCACGAATCGCTCACCTCACTTGCGCTCAGTGGTCCAGTCGGTAGTGTTACGGATGCCAAAGACTTGCAAAGTTGCTGCACTCAGTTGAACGGTAACATTTTAGAATAGTATTTTTTTTTATTTCTTTTTTTTTACTGATCGCCGCCGCCGGTCGAGTTGCGCTATCGTGATAAGATTTAAGATCGCTGGCGCGATTTCTAATAGACTAATATTTGCACGGTGTCCCGGCGAGATCGATATCGGGATAGATCACCAGGTGAGGCGCCCTCTCACGGTGTAGATCCGTGCGTTCATCGTGTCAAGTTGCGTTGTTCCGACCATAATAAACCATACGCCCACGTGTCTTATTTGTGTCATTGTCGATGCGTTTTTTTGTCGAAAACCGACCGCCAAGTCTGATTCGCCCCGTCGGATCGTTCGTTTATTTTCATTGATAATTTATTTTTATTAAACACTTCCTTTACTACTCCCATTCCCCATTGTCGGTAGATGTAACGTTGCAAATAAACCGAACGGTAGTTTTTTAGACGAGCTAGCACTTTTCGTTCATTTTTTATCCACAGGTGGCGGTCGCAAATATCAAAACGTAAGCGATTGATAACGACTTTTCACTGTGGCGGAAAATTTTCACAACATGACTTGACATGTGTTTGTTGTTTTAATGTTTAATCACGGACATAAAACCGTAATATTCGATGATTGTTACAATGCTTTTGTCGCAAATTTACAAGTTTTAAGCGCCAAAATTTTAAAATTCATATAACTTACAGAATTTTATCAGTTAATATTCTCATGGATCATTAAAGAATAAATTTTATTCGGAATCGTATTGTAATATGCACATTCCTAACCTTACACAAGGGCGGAAAGTTAACCATTCCTTTTTATCTTTACTTCCCTCTCTTGGTCAGTAATAGGCCACTTTCAGCCCTATTATAAGGTTTTTCCAGTAGCGTACTTACTGAAGGTCGAAAAACAGTAGAAATGAAACTGCATCAAACTAACTATTTATTGAATAAAATCGTATACAAACCTCGGTGGGAATGTGTTTCATTCCTGTCTCGAGCATTAGTTCACCTCGGCTACGCCTTGGTAAACTATCTTAGCTCTCGACTCTCGACAGGAATGAAACACTTCCCACCTCGGTATGTAATCTACTATTAATTTTTGTAACTACATTAAAATAAGTGTTTTCTATAATTGATTCAAACAATTAGTATTCACGCACAGTTATCTATGCATTTTCTTACATACAATTTTTTTCCTGTTCGTTTCCTGAGATACATAACCGGGAAAGTGGTATACATATAACTAAATATTATATACAATTTCCCGGTTATATACCTAATTTGACATCTGTCAAAGATAACTTCAAAATTTACAATTAACTAATGCTTTTTAAGACTTTGCCTAAACGAACATGAAAAACGTTATTCAATATTCGTGCGCTGTCACTTTTCAGGTATTCGACCTGTTTTGCATCACTTGGCTAACGCCTCGTGCTTTAAATTTCGGCCTTATACCTGAAAAGTAATGTGACAGTGCTCATATGAAAATAACTATTTTTACACTGTTGTAAGAGTGAAACTATAGAAACCATACATAACAGTGTGTGAAATGCGATTTCACACACATAAGCTTTTCTGTTTTTCACTTCACACACTGTTTTCTATTAGTTACCTAGTAACATGGTCACTGCGTTGACACTTCAAATTTCCTTCAAAAATTAGAATTTTAAAATTTAGTTTTGAAGCAAATATAAAATAGTAGTTTATTTAAAGAGTTCGTGTGTAAATTGGGGTCTTTATGGCATGAGTGGGCCAGTTTAAAACGCGGTTGAAATGAGCGTTTTAAAGGCGCACGAATGCCTTAAAGATCCCAATTTACACACGAACGACTTGAATACAACGTTTTTTTGTTCGACGAGCCCCTTAAGGACTCCAAATTGCTTAAAATCTTTAAAATTAGCTTGACGTTTCGTTTTGACAAGTTGGGACATTTATCAAAATCCGTTCACATAGAAGAAAATTCTCAAATTCTGTGTCGAACAAAAAAAAAATTGTTTATATTTCGTGCGCACTTCACGCACTTAATATAAAAATAACTACATATTATCATTTCATTTTTTTATTGTTTCGACTTAACAGAAATTTTGATTGTTTATGTTCTAATTAATTATACAGTGGAAAGTCAAAATACATTTTTTTAAATTCCCGTTCCGGTGTTATATTATCCGCTTGGAAGTTCATTTTTATATACGACGTGGTTCATAACAATTGTGCTTTCTTATTTATTTTGCAATAGTTATTTATGATGCAAGTTACATAGAACTTTACATGTCAGCATAGCATAGCTAACGAGCGAGCGATAGCGAGCTTGTTATCTGTGCAAGCATGTAAAGTTCGGTAACGGTCGAGCATTGTACAACGTTTTACGGTATGTTGGGTCGTAAATCTTTTATAAAATTCCTTGCATTTTGTATGGTAGTGCAGCCATCGAAAACATCTGATGAATGGCAACGTTAGTATGTTAGCATGGCAACGCCCGGTAAATTTTTTTACCGAGCTAGCCCGAAAAGAGAATTTTTACACCTAAAGACAGAGACAAATAAACAGATGTTTACGACCGTAAAAACGTTTAAGAAATATTTAATTTTTAGTTTTTGACAGCAACTCTGACCTCCATAGTAAATACAGCTTATTGAAAAAGCAGCGCCATTCAAAGACTTCTTTGTGTCTGTATTATGTTATATCCACCATTCCTTTTATGACAGATAGTTGGCTTAATTAGAGATGTTAAATTAGTTAGTTTTTGTATTCAGCAAAGAATAAAACTATTATTTGAAAAGATCAGAGAAAATCAAAAAGTTACAAAAGTTGAAAAACACTAAACTGACATTATGCAATTTGATTAACAAAAAAAAAAGATAAGAATTGGCAGTGGAAAATAAAATTGCTAAAAACGTGCGGCGCAACTTAATAAACTGTCACTTGTCAATTTTGTGGATTGCGTGAATTTTATTTGCAAAATATAGTTTTCACGCGAGAAAATCAAATATTTACGAGAGAATCCTATTTCTGTTATAATTTTTTATTAAAATGTACAACAAAAATGCATCTGAATTTAATTTTTTTGTTACGTCAAGTATTTCTTTAATAAGAGCCCTTTTCTCATCTACTTTGAAAAATGACGCCAGTTATTTCAATACTATCATGAATCATCATCCTACGGATGTCGTACCTCATTGAACAATCGGTTTTTAAAGAAACTACGATTTTGTAACAAGTTAATAGTACTATTTTTTGAATAATGAGGAAAACGTGTTACACATATTTTAATAATGCTATGTTTCAATTTAACATTTCTTAAGTCTGTGGGTGCTTGCCAAGATACGCATAAACATACATATTCCTCGAACTAAATCTAGTGTTAAGAGGTCCTTAACTTTTTGACTTTTATCTGGAAGATTTTTGTGCGCCATACTATAATTATGAAAATTTCCGGGTACCTATGTTAAAAGAAACCAAGGTGTCGTCGAGGATGACAGAAATTAAATTTACACCAAACCAGTTTTCCAGTGGCCCCAGGCCACAAAGATTATGTAACTCAGTTGTAGTCTATCAGGTTTACAACGGTATAATCATTTAAAGTACTATGTTTTAAATCATAATAGTCCATACATCACGTTTTGGAGTGTTTTTCCGTTCAAGACTTGCTTGCATTATAATCAACTTTCCTCCCTCGTTAATCAGTTTTCTTGATTGAATTTTCTAGTGTTCAATTTCTCGCTCAGCACGTGTTTTCGTGATATACTTAATAAACTGTCTTAAAATTGATGCAAATATGAAGGCTTTAAAGGTGAAACCGTGACCTCATGACGTGTTATTCACGAAGTAAAAAATTTGACTCGAATTGATAAAACGTGTGATAGTCTATTGTGAACTGTTTTTGGAACGCTGCCAAAAATGTGTGGCAGGTGCTCTACAATTTCGAAATGTGTGTATTCACGAGACTTGGTAATTTAAATAGTTCAGTTTAATTCCCAATGTTGTAAAGTCTTTGGTTGGGCTCTATCAAGTAATTGTTAATGTATTCCTAAATTAATGTTTTAATTAACATAGTTTAGGAAACGATAGACCTGACACCGAACCTGCCACATCTTATATTCTTTTCAATTTTGTTAAAACGCTTTAAGGAAGATATATTTTCTATTTAAGAGATTATGTAACCATTCACAAACTGCTAGGTCGCTGACCAATGAACCACATGTTTTGACCACATCATTGAGATGTAACCTTTTGTTAATTTCAAGACATTAACTTCGTAATTTGCCAAATATCCAACCTAATTAAAACGCATTGTTCAAGTTGTTTATTGTAATTAATGCAACAAGTGACTCCATCGAACTCTATGTAAATGGAGTATGTTCTTCTAATTGACGTGGAAAAGTACTCGAACATGTTGATTTGATTTTGCAATTATAGAATGAAAAACGAAAAGGTGTTGAAAGCGTCTACCTTGCCCTAATTGAACTTCCAGTCCTTTGCGAGCTCTCGCTCAAAGTAATCTTATTATCGACCCCATTCAGTCAATAGATCGGCATCGTTCCAGGTGAAGCTCGAGGATGGCGAAGTGGCAGAGTTTCATCAAGAACAACATGCTCACCATCATGACGGTGGTGGGCGTCCTGTCGGGGACGGCGGTCGGGTGCATCCTGCGGTCGCTGTCCGACCAGAAGTGGACGCCCAGGGAGACGATGTATCTGATGTTCCCCGGCGAGATCTTCCTCCGGATGCTCAAGTCGTTGATAATTCCGCTGTTGATGGCGTCCATCATCTCGGCGGTAGGCGGTTTGGACCTCAGCTTGTCGAAGCGGATAGCTCTCAGGTCGATCCTGTATTACGCGACGACGACGGTTTGCGCCGTCATTCTGGGCATCATCCTCGTGATCACCATCAAGCCGGGGGTGGGCGCCGAGGCCGCCGAGAAAGGCGGGACGAGTAAAGAAGAGGAGGCCCTCAAGAGAAAAGTACTTACGCAAGATACTTTGTTAGATTTGATAAGGTGAGATGATTGTAAAAGAGGACTTCGGACAGGACGTGAAATTTAGGTCTAGGGGCTATTTATAAAATTACAGGTGTTTCCTAAATTTAAAAAAATATCTTGGAATTATTAATTCGCTATTCGGCGGCTGTCAAAGCGAATGCTCTGTTCAGTGAAAATTTCAATTTTTCAACATCATGTTGTGGCTACCTTTGTTAAATTGTTAACATGGAGGACACGTTTCATAAGACACTCCAAATTTGCCACTCAATACTTCCAACATCACGGAATTAATTTTGTTTATTACAGTTCGCCATTTCAGGTGGCTAAATATTCCTCCCAGCTATTACCTAATATTTCAAATAAATAGTATCACATTGTTAGTCTGTTGGCAACTGCTTCCTAATAATTCTTTCAACTAAATCTGGTTATTTTTACCTCCATAGTATTTGTCACTTTATTCTTTTTTCAACAAGTCTACTTCAGATTTTTCAGTTTCTCGTTATTATTGGAATATTGCGAAACCTCACTGCCTCAAATCACTGTATTTCTCGATAAATTTAACATTTCTTATCACTTTCCGGTAATATGACATTTTAAAAGCAGTTTAGCTCAATTCAGTTTACAAATAACTGATTAAAGAGATCTAATGTTTAGGGCAAATGCACGATTGAGACGAGACCTTGTTTAATGCGATAAAAATATTGTTTGTGACAACGTTATTTATGTTGTGACCTGGAACGGGGTCAAATAAAATGGGTCAAATTTCAATTTTTTTTCTTTACTTATGTCTGAAACGCTTTACATAAAATGCTTTCTGACAATCTTTCTAATGTTTTTAAGCGATTTTGCACTTTACTTGAGCAAAAAATTAAAAAATCCTTCATTTCAATAGAAACACATGTGTACAACAGCATTTCCCATAGTCCTACTTCCTTTTTGTTTGAATTTCTTGCCGCCTGCACATAGCTAGCGCTCGCAACAGCAGGACATAGTTGATTGTGGCAGGAAATTTTGATATGGACGCTAATGATCTCATGTCACGGTGTTTCCGTCCTGAGCCCTTTACTCTGACAATGCCACAACAAGAAGCCCCCTTAATCCAATTTGTTTTATCGACTCATATCGTACTTTGCGTTGCAGAAACCTCTTTCCGCCAAATTTGATCCAGGCCTGCTTCCAACAGGTGAGTTGTACTCGGGTTTCTAATTGAGTATTGATTGGTCGGAGGTAAGTTGACAACAACAAATCCTGAGAATCCTCGCAACGGAGGATTCTTTTCGAAGAATCGAATAATTGCCATGACAACCCGAGATACGTCCCTCGCGCAGGGTACGACGAAATTAGAGAAAAATCTAATTTATGAAGAAAGATGACTTGGGGATATTTAAAAAAAATGTAATTATTTAAGTTAAATTAGTTGACTCACCAGAATTAATATTCAAAGTTTGCTAGACGGCTTAATTTTGTTGTTTTTCAGTCACAAACCCTTCTTCTGAAACCGAAAAACTTCACCGGCGACGAACGTGAGTTTCACATTGTGGTCTGTAGTAGATATTGATGTTTTAATTTTCTTCGTCATTTAGTCAACATCACGTCGTCGACACTTATCCATTGGTCATTCAAAGAAAGGTACGAAAACACGACTAACGTTCTGGGGCTTGTGGTTTTCAGCATAGTACTCGGTATCAGTCTTGGGCAAATGGGTGAAAAAGGAAAAGGACTAGTCGAGTTTTTCGGCATGTTAAGCGAAGCCATGATGAACATAACCAGCTGGGTTATATGGTGAGTGATATGTTTGTTCGGATCAAATGTCGGCTTTCAGCTGAAAAGCAGGCAAATATTAGTTTTGGCTTCGGGCTTTCAGCAAAAAGCAAAAAGCCAAGAACTAACGCATCAGTTATGATCATCACTTTTATCATTAAAAAGCGCTCTGGAATTCGTTCAGTCTGTAACAGGTGTCAGAGTTGAAATAAGTTACAAGATATGAAAAGAAAAGTTGTTAAATTTGCATAAATTCCATGTTCTTTTTCCATTTTCGGGAGAGAAAATGACTGCATTTTGTGCTCCGTAAAGTTAATTACAATTTATAAGTTACGACATTCGTTTAGGATCTCCCCCCTCGGTGTGTTCTTCCTGGTGGCGAGCAAGATGGTCGAAACCGACAGCTTCCTTGAGCAGATTCGCCGTCTCGGCTTCTATTTTGCCACCGTCCTCCTCGGTTTGGTCATCCACGGCTTCGGCACCATTTCTGTGATCTACTTCATTGCCACGAGGCGACTACCCTTCAAAGTCATCGGACAACTTAGCCAAGTCCTGGCTACGGCTTTCGGCACTGCCTCTAGGTCTGTCATCCTGCGCACCTTCGGTCAGATTTGATAACTTTTCGGTTATAGTTCGGCCACCATGCCGATTACCATCCAGACGTTAGACAAAATGGGTCTGGACCCGCGTATCACACGGTTTGTCATTCCCGTCGGAGCTACCATCAACATGGACGGGACAGCACTGTACGAAGCTGTAGCGGCGATATTCATCGCACAGTTGAAGAATGTAGAGCTCACGTTTGGGAAAACTGTGGCGGTTTGGTAATTGCTCCTGTTGCCGAAAGAGATTTCGTGTTACCGGGTTTGATTGCAGTGTGACGGCGACGGCGGCGAGTATCGGGGCGGCAGGAATTCCGCAGGCGGGACTCGTCACTATGGTCATGGTTTTGGATACAGTCGGTTTGCCCGCAGAAGAGGTCATCAACATACTTGCGGTCGATTGGCTTCTGTGAGTATTGTTACTTAATTTTTGTACGTTTTGCACGTAGTGATGACACACATTTTGTGTTTTAGGGATCGCTTCCGAACAACAATAAACGTTATGTGTGACTGTGTGGGGGCGCGTTTAGTGGACATACTTAGTATAGGGGAATTGGAAAGGATAGGTGACACCGATCGGCTTAACGCCGATCCCCAAGAACTTATAGAAATGAGTAAGGACGTTGGGGGTTAGTGAAGTGTTTTATATTAATAAATTTATGTTTATAAAAAGCAAAAACTTGATTTTTTTTTTGACTTGTGGTAGGTACATGTGTCAGAAATCAGAACCTTCTGTTTGGACATTATCAGAAAAATAAAAAAATTGGACAACCAATGAAAATTTTTCACTGAGAACATTCTATTATTTGTGCTAAATATTAGTTTAGTTATTTGTTAAATCATCGATACTTAAAGTACATAGAGTTCATTACTATCCGTCCACTAGATAAAAAGTAAAGTTGGCACAGTTACCATCTAGTACTTTTTGTTTTATATGATTTGCACCTTGTTTGAGAGTTACTGCCATTGCATTTACATTCTTTAATTAGATTTAGTTGCGTTTTATATAAAAATACTTATATTTCATGTTTATTGACTTTTTACACGCGTTGATAGCATTCTAACTAAGACTGCATAATTTTGAGAAATTGGAAGTGGAAGGATAGTAATGACAAAAGAATATCCACGTTCATTCTTTGGTAATGATTTAGGTATGTACCTACTCGTATAAGATTTAATTGATCATGGTATATCAAGGAATTTTAAACAGCAAGTCAAAGTTTTCACTTGCGGAAACAAACTATATTATTTATGTCACATGATTTTCTACTATTTCTTCCACGAATATTTTAGTTATTTAAAAAAATGTTGACAATGAAACTATGTAGGTAGATCAATTCAAGCAATCCAAGATACAACATTAAACTGAAAGGATAAGTATGTTTTGTTATTGGTTGTTGTAAAAATGAAATGATTAAAAAAAATAAATGACAAGAAATTTTAAATATCAATTTTATTTACTGTGTTGTTATTGAACGATAATGACACAGTTTTCTGACGTTATTAGAGAAATAATCCCCTGGGGCATTATCTTCGAATAACAGGCTCTAGGGCGTTATAAGGTCTTCGTTGCTCAGTTATGACCAAATTTTGACTGATGGGTATAAATTAATCAAATCAATGTCAATCCAAAAACACACGAAACTAGTCGGACATTAAGTTTTGGAGGCACCACGGGTGTTATAATGATACGCCCTCGGTCGGCGTACTCCCCTCGGGCCGGAGGCCCTCGGGTTTCACTCTGCCGACCTCGCGCGTTATCAACCTTATAACACCCTTAATACCTTAATAACTATTAGTGCCATGCAGTTATTTGATTACTAATTTTTGAGTGTTGTCATCAAACCACCCTTTATTATTTTAATCATGAATACAAAATTAAGAAATGGGAAAATTAGTTGATCGATGATCGAAAATTAGTATGTAATAAAAGAAAAAACACAAATACAGATAAATAACTCGTAATGCATAGTGCGACATTAAGGTTGTAGCATATTAAAGCAAACAGAAAAAAAAGTTTTGTGGGTAGGTATAGGTGTAAATGTAGTTAAAAATGAAAACAATTTATTCAAAAAGATATTACAGCGTAAAATTACTTGTTAATGATTGCATCGTTTGCTAAATTTATTAAGATTAAAATCATACACGTGTTACAGGACGTTGGAGACATTTCCTTAAAACATTAAAAAAATTTTCTTTTGTGACGATTCAGTTTGATCATCGTCATTTTGCTTATTACTATCGCCACATTTCTGAACTCGACCGTCATAATTTTGCTTTATTGTTTCAACTTGACTCTTTCCATCTTTCTCTTTGTTTGTGTCACTGTAATTTTCTTTACCTTGATCACCGTCACCTTCCTCATGCCCCTCCTCGTCGTTACTTTTCGCAACGACGAGAACATTCTCCTCATCTTCACCGCTACCATTCGTTTGATCTGAAATACGACTTTTCTAGTCTCTCCTCGACTCCTCGTAACCGATATCGAGGTTGATCTTGCTCATGCTTGCACATCTGCAATAACTTTGACAATCCACCGCAAACAAATAGTAGACATCCTTATCTACGTCGGGGTAACAGGAATAACTAAAGTAGGTACTCCACGATCACATTGTGAGGTCTTGTAGTTCTTAATCATCGCAAACAATCATGATAGTCGTATTGGTGAAAATGGGTGGCCGAAATGTCGTACCTACTTATTTGCCAAGCACAGCAGTGGGTTTTCTGCATCTTGTCTCGCTGATGGTGCGTATTCTGAATTCGGGCTCGACCGGTGTGCTCAGTGTTGAGCCGACTGGGACATGCAACGGTGATCTGAAAAACATCATTAGGTACGTGTTCAATGTACTAAAAGGCAATAAGAGAAAATCAACGTTTTTCTTTATTTTAATTTACAAATTAACTTAAAGTTATTTGTGGTGAAAATAAAATAATTTGTCGTAAACAACAAGGTTATCTAGTTGACTTTAGATAGATGGTAATCATTTTCCAAATATCTAGACAACAAACACTAATTGTGAAATAGTAAAGTGTTTTTCCCAGAAAAACGTATCTTTTAAATCAAATACACTTAAAAAGTACGATAGCATATTGACATTATATGTGAAATTCATGTGGCGTCTGTTTATACTTTACAGTTTACCATTTTCTAGTAAAAATTATAGGAAGTGTTAGTACATACATAAATAATACATACACATATACGCACACACGTCAACAATTTTTTTAGTGATAACCTGAATAAAACATTTCGATCGTATCAGTTTACTGATTGTAAGTTTACTTTTTCTTAATAAAAATTCTTTGTGATTCTTAATAGCAAATGTGATTTACCATATTATTAATTTCAATTCATTTTTAAAATTTTAAAAATGTGTGGTTTTAAAATAGAATTGAAAGTATATTAATAACATAATTACATAAACATTTTTGTTTTATAATACAAAAATTTCCGATAATATTGCGATATAATATTCCGATAATATTTTTAAAATAAAAAAAAAACTGCATAATTAAACAAAAATAATAACGGCCAAAGTACTTACAATAGCTATTTATGTAACCAGTTAGGAAATGCGATATTTTGTGTAACGAGTGGAATATTTGCGGGACGAGCGCAGCGAAATCCCGCAAAATCACACGAGTTACACAAAATTGCATTTCCAAACGTGTTACATACAAGATTTTTTCTGATTTTAAAAGTTTCTTCAAACGTTAAACGAAGTAATGTGTTAAAATATCAAGTAGGTAAGTAGGCACGGTTATTTTGCTTAAAAACAATAGTATATTTCAAACCAAGGTAAGAAAGTGCTTTCTTGCAGACCGCAGGCAAAGATTATAAACCGAGCCGTAGGCGAGGTTTGTAAGTGCCTAAGGTCTGCAAGGGCACTTTCTTAACAAGGTTTGAATACAATTTTTTTCCCTACCGGCACAACTTCGTTGAAAAAAGCCCAAAAAAGATGGTTATATTCCTGATTAAAAGGAAAATTTTGAGAATTGAATAGTAGGCTGGGTTATTTGTTTAATTAACTTGTCATCGCATTTGAAGATTTGACGTTTGTTCGAAAATTTGAAATAAACAGGGTAAAGTAAACTACCTACCTAGCTTATCTGTTTATTTTCCAGATTATATGATTGATCCATCAACTTGCTTTATTGAATTGGCTTTCATTTATCAATAACTTATTTCACTTTTGACACTTTTGACATTTGTATTTTGGTACAGTTTTACCATAAACATTTCATGATTAACTTTCTTACCTTAGCGAGAAAGTTGAATTTTCTCACCTCAAATGAGGTATCCACAGCCTACATTTCTAACCGGTAGGGAAAAAAAAATATGACAGTGTCAACTGGTGATACAATAAATTTTTCCTAACCAGTTATGAAATATTTTACTTCTCGTAACCAGTTACGAAAAGTGTGACGTTTCCAAACGTCAAGTAATTTGGAAAAGTGTCATTTTATATGTCAAAATTAGAAAAAGAATATTTACATTAATTAATTAGGTACATAATCAGTAATATAGCAATACTTATTAAATATGATAAGAAAATACTATTCCAATACATAGAATATTTAAAATGTGTGGTCCTGTGGTCAGTGAACAACACAAAAGGGTTTAAATTTTAAGAAAATGTTATCACTTAGTTAAAAATAAAAATTGTGAGATTTATTTCTAATTCTTCAGACATTTGCAATTTGCATATCTCTTCTTTTTTATCATAGAGAACGAAAAAATATGTATAAATACAGTCTGCTTTTGAAAGTTGTGCAGATATTTTAACCTGAGGTAGTAATGTTCACTCAAGTTGCAAAAAACCACTTGTCATTTGCAACAGCATTTTTTCAATATTTGTGACCAAATAAAGGCACAACACAACCAGAAAATCATAGTTTGGATTTAATATTTTCCATATAAGTACAGTTTTAAAGTAATTTCAAATTACTAATGCCATAAAAGTGCTGTTGCAAAGGCGAAGTGGTTTTTTGCAACTTGAATCAACTATAAGTACAGTGGCCGGCAAAAAAAGTTAGCCATCATTTAAATGTCAGTGTCATTAAATTCATTAAAGCATTAATTAGGTACACATTTGGATTTTGATGTGACAGAAAAGCGATAGCTAGTTTTTATTGCCGGCCATTGTACAGTCGCGAGCAATAAATTTTGGTCGTCAAGGTCATCCAAGACGCAATCAAAAATGCTCCATTGTAAAACAGTCGTAAATATCATAACCTATCATCATGTTGGATGACATTAATTGTCATTTTTTTCTCAATTTTTTGACGTGGGCATAATCAGGCAGGGAATTTTTTTAAATTTGTGACAATCCAACCAAATTTTAAAATGACATTGACGACCAAAATGTATTGGTCGCGACAGTACGTGTTAAAAGAAGGCAAACCAACCCAACTTGCTTTATACAAATGTTAATGGTGTACCTATAGGAGAATCAAAGGAATCACTTGGTTTGGGAAACGCTGAAAAAATTCAAATTTGGCCTGCAGTTTTGACGTACGACCAGTCTAAAAAGTCAAGTTTCTATGTCATTCCAGATTATGTTTGACTTTGATCGTTTAAGTTTTTTGAATTTCATCATGAATTTTTGATAATGATAATGTCTGCTACTTATTCAGAAAACAACAAAAGCTTAAACAACAAAGTAAAAATACTGTAATGGTAAGTAGAAGCATAAAATGAAACATCAAAGAAGTTGCTCAAAATGCTTGCCATCGTTTGCAATGTAAGCTTCAGTACGACGTGTCCAAGAAAGCAGAATTCGATTCAGAATACCTCTGTTTTCACGAATGTCCTGAGGGGCGTTTTGTACCTACGTAATTCACCTTCACCATCGTGAACGTGAAGGTACGGTCGCGAGCAAAAAAACTGGGCGTCAAATTCATGCTTTGACTCAATGGAAAATGCTCCATTGTAAAACGGTCCCAAATATCATAACCTATCATCATGTTGTATGATATTATGATATTAATTGTCAATTTTCTCCAATTTTTTTTGACACTTTGTTGACATGGGCATAATCAGGCAAGGAATTTTTTTTTATTTGTGACAATCTAACCACATTTTGAAATGACATTGACGACCTCACGGCAAGAATTTTTTGCTCGCAACAGTACAGGTGGTTGCAAAAAACCAGGAACTGTTAGAATAAAATTGACACATTTTTACAATTATTGCATAGTGTGAAACCTTCTTACGAGAGATAGGTTGGAATTAACGTCAAAATTCAATGACATTTTTAAAAATTATTGATAGGTACAAATAGGGAATGTTGACTCAAGTTGCAAAAAACCACTTGTCCGCATCCACATCCCCTTTTTTTTATTAATATACAGAATGATTCAGAAATAAGTTTGGAAAAAAAACCGGTAATTGGTGATGATGAGAAGTCATAGACAAAAATTTTTTCTTATAAATGTTTTTTCGTTTTCGAGATACTAATGATTGAAAATTTACTCAAAATTGCTAGTACGCTGCTGAATTAAAGGTGATTACCTGATTATCTTGGTAGTTTAGTAACAAAATAATCAAAGGTGCCCGTCACTCACAAACGTAACGCCACTTTCGATCATTTACATAGAAACATTTACAAAGCAGTGTGCTTGTACCTACGACTTTATTGTGGAGTTGATGTAACAATGGTTGCTAATGAAATGAACAAATTCGGACAAATTTTCCCTATTCATACTTCATAGGCGTTCAAATACAGGTGATCAAGAAGGACTGTTTAAGTTGGTAATGCTGAATTTCATTTTTGAATGGTAACTTCCGGTTGTTGACGGCTTCACACTGACAGCCGCATCAGTGACAAGTCAAATTTGACATTTCAAATTAAATTAAACAGGCTGGTGAATCGTTCGAAAGAAGAGTTAATTTATGTTTAGAGCATGTTCTTAATTGTATTGCCAACTTAAACAGTCCTTCTTGATCACCCGGTACAAGGATATAGGGTAATTTCCATCCTTTTGATTTCACCTTCAAAAGTCATTTACGCAGAATTATTTTGTGTCAAGGATACTCCACATTTTTTTCCCAATTTTATTCCAGAATTACTTATATTCTAAGTAGTTTTATTTTGAAAGTTGGCAACCAGCATTACACATAGGAGCAGGCAAAGTTACATATGTACAGTTGTACTTTTTCTTGAAGAAGTAAGTTCAGCATATTGTTTAAGTAGTTATACTCCATGAAGGACCATTGATGGACCGTTAGATACGATACATTGGGTTGGTACCTCTTTTGCAGATTAGAATTAGCCGGAGTTCAATGGAGTTGGTCTTTTGTTATAGGTGGATAAAATTGGATAATAAAAGAACTTATTATAAAAGAACTGACTGGGGCAAAAACTTGAATTTACGAAAGCTGGCTGTCCAATAGACATGTTGACACTAAACCAGCAAGACATTCAATTGATTTTCAAGATAAAAGAGTCTGTTTAAAATATAATCATATTACGACAGATAATAATTGTAGTATGTAGAAACTACAAATCAATTGGTTAGAATCTTGGCCGAAACTGCTCTTTGTGCTTGTCAAAAATTCGTTTCCTACTGTGTACTGAGGCGTTAATTTCTTTATTATTATTTCTGAACCCTCCACCACCCGGCGGTACGGCAATTTTGCCGGAGTACATACACTATTACGGATATTACTATCAAGTAATAGTGCAGTGCTTATCAACATAATTACCGGCGTCTCGCCTCCGCATTTTGACTTTGTTGTGTACCTACATATTATGTTCTGTGTCAATGTTAAGGAATTTCCTCACGATATGACATGAGTATAATAATATAGGTACCTTTTTTAATGTTAGTTAAAAGTGTTCGATCAAAATATAATTTGTAATTATCATTTTCCAAACAACTTTCTGGTGTATAACTATAATGTGGGTGTGTATTCTTTAATAAATTGAATCTAACAGCTAAATTGATGTGTATAATTTTAGCGAATATATCATGACGTTTCTTATATTCGCTTTGAGCCAAAACGGTGCAAGAAGAAATTATGTGTTCAATTGTTTCCCCTTCAGTTCTGCAAATTCTACATTTATCAATTATCGATTGCAAACCGCATATGTGTTTTCTTGTATTTATTACACGATCTTGTATTGCAAATATAAAACCCTTCGTCTCAGGGTGAATATTTGATTTCTTAAGCCATGCATGAGAAGCCTGAATTATTACTATTGTTAAGATAAGATCCTATGCAACATAAAAGTGCTGCTGTTTAAATCTTCAAAATGAAAACTAAATCTAACGTAGACAAAAACGGCAAAGTAATATATGGGGATCGAAAATTTCGTTCAATCATTTTAGCAAGAAACTGTATAACAGTTGTAAGATTCATTTAAAATATCAAAATGGCAACAAAAGACGGAAACAATTACAGCATAAATGAGAGGTGCTCTCTTAATTAACATGTGATTCTAAACTAATCCCTAACCCTAAACACAAAAATGTCGCCCCTTTATAGGCGAGTCACTCTTAAGACGGCTGGGTTTGGCAGCTTGGGCAGTGATGGACCACCCCTTCGTCTCCAGGAATAACGGAACCAACCAGTCCAAAAAAATGCCTTGCACAGTAGTTTCTTGAATTACTTTTCAAAGTCAGCAATGTTATCAAGGAAAAAAGAAGCAGAAAACTGAAACGAGATTCAAGTACAAGGTCCCGGCCTACAAGAACTGCATTTTCCGGGCTGCTGCTCTCCATGATGATTTCAAGATATTGGAATAACCCCGCATTCATAAGATTTAGAGCCGTCACTGGTTACATGTATAAGTACATATATGTACTTGTCAAAACAGAACAGAAATATGGCACACGTTAATTTGGGCAAATTCCACAGTTAACATTTATTTTACCACTCAACGGCGACAAACATAAAAAATGAAATATTTTGGTAATTGCATAACAATCTTTCACGACAGTTGTTTACTATTTGTATTTTATAACCACAACAACTAGAAACGTTTTCGACGTTAGACCGTGTACTTGGATGAAATTGCTTGTTTAAATAATACAACAAATGTAATACAAATTAAATATTATTAAGGTTACCTCTAAAATATTACAGTTGAGTTCAGAATAAAAAAATTTCAACAGAACTCTTTGATAAACAAAAACATTAATTCTTATCAGTTTCTCGGTAAAAGTATGAAATATATATTTGCAGGATGTGGTTTTTGTAATTGCTTCATCTAAATAATTTTTGACGAGCTACTTCATAAATTGAACAAATGTTTTTTCGTTGAAATTATAATTTCCATTCAAACATTCAGGACGCCTTTTAATTGTTGGACGAAGTGTACAAGTGAAAGTGATGCACGATCATGTAAAAATGAACGACACATGTTTTAACAAAAGTCGTTGCGTTAGTTTATAAAACGTCTAAAATTCAGCATCACATCTACGGTGGATGACGAAACAGAGTATCTACTTTTTTGGTGTTAGGTCGATAAGATAGAAATGCATGTGTGGAACCTTGTGCGGAAAGTGCGTTCCGAACGACTCCAGTGACACAAATAATCCCGTCGCGACCAATTAATACATAAAACATGAAACCGAAGAAAAGGCAACATAACCGTATTATCTGAGCGCGACCTTTATGGCACCATCCGATCACTCATCATCTTGACATTTGCTCTGGCCGATCCATTTAATGAATCACCCCGTATAATTAGGCAAATTCGAACCGGAATGAGCAATAGAGCAGAGGAAGCCCCCAATTGATCAACAGAATACGCAACGAGCCGCCCACCGTGGCACTTTTTTTTTATCAATAAAACCGGAAAAAATATTCGGGCGCTCCTAAAACGGCCCAGATTGGGCAATCCTGTCATTCACTCCCACATGCCCCATACATTACTACCGCGATTGGAAAGCGTCTTCGACGGCCCTTCTATAAATGGACATTACGAGCGGCCACACGTTTGCCTCATCAGTGCAGCAAGGCCGGTGCATCCAAACGATGCGACAGATGTTTATGCAAATGGCGCTTTTCTCCCCTTAACCCCGAAATTAGTCGGAACACACCTAACCGCAGAGTTTGTTCCTTCGCCTAACAAATAAGGAGCATGCGAGATGACGAAATCCTACACGAGCAAGCCAAGTAAGTCCGCCAAGAGAGGACTTGTCCAGTCGCGAGGCCGTCGCTCGACAGTGAAGTGATCGTCGAGAAGAGATGAAAGGGCTGGTGGCGGCCATTTGGGTCGCGTGCTGCGTCGCGACGCTCGCCGACGCCGTCGCTTTGGACAAGAGTAAGACTTAGATGTAAGCACCGGAAGCGGTATTTTAGGCGACGGAGTTTAATTTGGCGTGGGCAGAGCTGGATTAAGCAATTCGCTTCGATTAGGCTCTAAATGGAAATTTGGTCGAGGGCGACCTTTACACGACGGGTTTTTCATGGTTTCACCCTCGGAGAGTCGAATTAAGCACTGAAATGTACACAGTCTGTTAAGAATTAAAAGCAGAACATTTTTAATAGACACTAATAAAAATTAGTCTTGTATTTAGTTTCAAATACCTATTCCATCTTACAATTTTAAATTTTGAAGCTTTGCCCATTGTAATTTTACGTATCTCTACTATCATTCAGGCTAAAATATTTTTTGAATAAAATTTCAGAGTTTACTTTTTCACAAGACAGGGTTTACAAAAATTATTTTTTTGTGAATTAGACAACAAGAAATGTATACTGTATACAAGAGTAGACTGATTTTTTCTTTAGAAATGATTTAGAAAATGATATTGCCAAATTATTTTTAAAATGTGCATACACATGTGTAAACAGAGAGTTTTATTAGTTTAATAGAAAATTTAATTAAAAACATGCTAGTTTTTCCACTTCGGCTTCATTAATTTAATTTTTTTTAATATAAAATAATTATCTAGTGACTTTTAATTTAATGGAATTGGGTTGGTATTGACCATGCAATGTCATTTCATTGAAAATTAAATTTCAAATTGTCTCCCAAATGTTATCTACCCCGTTAATAGTTTATCGTTATTTTGATCCAAAACATGGATTCAAGTTCAAATGACATCACATTTAACACTGAAATTTACTATTAATACCAACCCCACATTCACTAATCACTAGAAACGATGCTATAAAATTGACCTTTGTGAAACTGTTGTCCGTTTCACAAAATGCTTTTTCTATTTTGCACCTATAACACAGTCAGTACGACACTCAAACAGGTTTCGAAACGGAGGTCTTTTCGATAAGCGTTTCAGGAACATTTACTTAAATTTTTAATGTTGGCAGTGACTCTCAGTGGGTTGTTGCTACGTGGTCACTGCACTTCACGACACTTTAAATTCAAAACTTACAATTGTTCGTCTAGTTACCAGCATTACCAACCCTTCTATTTGCCAAATATAATTTTCCTAGCATTATGTTTTGAACTTTTTTTAAATTTTAGGGACAAAATAGAAAAAATATTGTATTATACTCGTTTTATAAGCCATTTTGTCGCACTTGTTTTCTTTATTTTTAAAAACGCGTGCGACAAAATGGTGTCTTATAAAATTCGTATAATAAATTACTCCTGTATAGTAATTTGTTCTCGCAATTGACGCGTTCCTTGTAACACGAGGTACTACACATTATTCTTAAGAATTTTAGCCTAAATCTTCTTAGTAAAATGTTTGTATTAACGAAGATAATTGATTGTATATTTTTATTGTTTTCTAAAATTTTAAGTCCGGTCCTGTCCATTTCTCCGCTGTACTAGATTAATAACTAACCTGGCCCAGAATGGTGTCTTTCCGGAAATCGCTTTGCAATACTCTCTGGACGCTGCAAATGCATTCTGATAACGTGATAACATTGCCCATGCATTTGCAACATATCTGTGAGCTCATTATTTTCCTAATAATAAAGCCATTTCGACTAATTAGATGACAACTCTGACAGTAGTTTTGATTAACGTCCATGCTCATTTGATTTTTTTTTTGTCAATTACAATTTCTAACAAATCAGCGCAAATTTGAGCAGGACCGATTTCAAAAAAATTAACTTGTTGTATCTTCATTGCCGTGCACATTTTACTAAGGTGATTTTGGCTAAAATTCTTTAGAACAACGCATACTATCACATGTTAAAAGGAACGCCTCAACTTCGAAAACACCCTGTATTGTGACACCGAAGTAGAAAAAAATATTAATCTAAAAGCAGCATGGGTTTCATAGTAAAAAATATTCGTTGCAAATAACAGGTGTTCAATTGAAAAGTTCATCAAATTGGCTTTGATCTTTGTCGCTATCTTTGTCTAACCAACTTAATTTACGATGTTGTTTGTCTTTTAAAAAATAAAGTTAAAGCCAACTAGATAAACTTTTCAATTGAACACCTGTTATTTTGTCCGAGTTATGTTGTTGAGAATATAATTTTTGCCTAAAATCATATGCAAATATCCCTTTTCAATCGTGTACTAATAAGTGAGAATAAATTATTCTCACTTATCAATAATGCATAGTGACGAAAATGAACATGGTTACCAAATAGGTAACATTCATTATTCGGATTGCAAAAATTATATTCTCTTGCTAAATACATATAAGTGGTGGTTCGTTTATCGATAATTTTTTATAAATGTAGGTATCACTCATTCTGATACCAATCTTTGAATTTTTTTTCTATTTTCGTCGTTGGTATTCGAATTGATGATAAACTAGGCAAAAATGAATAGGGAATTCTATAATTTTTCTTGGAAAGCAAAATAATTGCCCCAATCCTCCCACGTATTCTTAAACACTAGATAAATTTGAAATGTTACAGGTACTTGAAACATTACATTTAATGAGCATATACATATATTTCTAACACATTTCATTACAAATTTTAAACTGTAGATATAAAAAATTCAAAAATGGAAAAATTCCCTATTCATTTTTGCTTAGTTTATTTATAAAAAATTATTATCGATAATAAACTCATCACTCCTTGATGTTAACTAAAGTAACGAAGCATTTTAACCTACAGTTAACTTTAACTGACGTTGGTGAAACAGGCCCTAAACTAACTTTCTAAAGTCACATAATTATGCATTTTGTTTATATATTTTTAACAACCTTGTAGTAGACATAGATATTGATTATTCAATATATTCTCATGATATGATAATGTGTGGTAAGGTTAACTGCATATTGCTTTAAAAAAATTTAATACAATTTTTAACTGGTTTAATATGCATAAATATTCATCCAATTTGGATATACCTAGATGGGTTTAACAAAATTAATTTCTATTTGCTTTAAGTAACTCTGAGTGAGCATTTACTTCTGATGGTGTTTTCTTTGAATCATTAGGTATTTATAAATCAATTACACATTTTATCTTTGAAATTTAGAGATCATTAATATGTAATTCTGAAACCCCCATCCAGATGTAAATTTTTGAAGAAAGTTGTAATTTAACCAACAATTCCCTTGCTTCAGTTTTGGTTTTTGAGAAGATTTTTCACATTTATTGTATTAGCCAATACCACGAACTCTTCTTCTTCATGACACCTGTAGTAATTACAATGCGCTTCCAAAAGACATTGAATTCTTTTATTATAAAGGCGGTGATGCACATTCTATTGATTCCTAGGTACTAAATGCACTAAACTACACCTCTGATGTGTAGACAAGTATAATATGTAATTTTCATTAAAAAAATATATCATAACCTGCGACAGAGACTCAGCAGGTCTGACTGTCATTGCGGAAGTGTATCATAAAATAAATTCTCACTACTTTAACCTACTCATTAGTTTAGCCTACTACGTTATCCCACGTTTGATTTATTAAAGTGAAATAAGAAAAAAGGCAATAAACCTTTGTGTACTTAACTAATGTAACATTTAATATACCGGGTGTAGAATTGGTTTACGAGACATAGGATTTTACATGTAAAAATAAAGAGTTCCAATTATTGGCTCTCCTAATAATTTTATGCAAAAATAGTTAAAATGAAAGTTAGAGAGAATTAAAAATAGTGTCTAATTCCACTCTTTGTTTTTTTCTAACATCTTGTGGTACTGAAAGAAAAGCAAGAAAGGAGTTAACACAAAAATACTAAAAAGTAGCACAAATACTATGTATTTGTCGAATGGTTTCTCTATTATTTAATTGTCTTTTAATTTGCCCTTCAAATGAAGGACTACAGGATGAATGAAAAGGTATCTTCCATTAAATGCTCAAACTTCTCTACAATTCTTCCAATTGTTTCTGTGGCAGGAATTGATCGGTCTGGGAAACCTGAAGCAAATGTTGCTTGGAAGTTGCTTAAAAAAGATCCTCCATTATAACATTTAAAGAAAGAAATACAATTTCATGCTTAGTAGTACTTTTTACTGTTTTTGTGTCAACTTCTTTCTTGCCTTTCTTTCAGTACCAGAAGATGTTAGAAAAAAAGTAAGACCGAAATTAGACAGTAATTTTAATTCTCTCCAACTTTCATTTTAACTATTTTGCTGTAAAATTATTAGGGGAGCCAATAATTGAAACTCTTTATTTTTACATGTAAAATCCTATGTCTCGTAAACCAATTCTACACCCGGTATATTTAAATAAACAAATAAATTTCACTGCCCTTTGTTTAGTTAATGGCTTTAATGTCCTACTGTGTTATTGAACGATAATGACACAGTTTTCTGATACGTTATTAGAGAAATAATCCCCTAGGGCATTATCTTCAAATAACAGGCTCTAGGGCGTTATAAGGTCTTCGTTGCTTAGTTACGACCAAATTTTGACTGATACAATCCAAAAACACACGAAACCAGTCGGACATTAAGTTTTGAAGGCACCACGGGTGTTATAATGATACGCCCTCGGTCGGCGTAGGTACTCCCTTCGGGCCGGAGGCCCTCGGGTTTCACTCTGCCGACCTCGCGCGTTATCAACCTTATAACACCCTTGATACCTTAATAACTATTAATTTCAAAAATAACCAATTTTTCTACTCATTAATAAAGTGTTTTTCATTAGATAACAGGATTCATTACCCACGGTCCGTCGAATAATAATTTCAAAACTCACTGCAAATATTATAGCAACTAGTTTATGAAGTCCAATCGCAAATTTTAATGCAATGGGGTCAAGTATACAAAGTAATTACATAAATATTTTAAAACGTCAGTTTCAGTTTGTCAATTTCTCTTCATAGTCATAGAAAAAGTATAGTATGTATTCTATTCGCTGATAATGGCTATTACTCGCTCGGATGAATTACGCCACTCGTCTGCGGCTCGTGACACAAAATCATCCTCACGAGTAATAGCCATTATTAAATACTCATTCAATAATATACTATTATTTTTAAAGAGAAATCTATTTTTTTTTTCACGTATAAATCTACGTATACATATATTGAATTCTCAGTCAGGGACTTTTTTTGAATGACAAAAATTCTTAACGTTTTTTTTTCATTAAACTTAACGATGAAGAGTGAAGAAAATCATTTCCTCTATTAGCTTTCTAATAACCGTAAACATCTTACTGAAGTGACAAATATGACTAACAAAAGGTGATTACCACTCTGTTAATCGCTAATATATAAAAAAAATCTTTCAAAAAACGGTCGTTACTAATTTATTCATTCGCCATATACCTAATGGAAATTTCTCAATAAAACACTTTTCTTGACGTACCAGTGAACGTATCTAAGAATAATACAGTTTAAATTTGGAGTCTGATTAGTAAGAAAGGCAGTTAAATTTGTCTTGAATGACTAAATTAAAATTGTAGTGTCAAATTTCATTATAAACATTTCTTAGTAAAATGGTTAAATACTTACTATTTTTACATTTGTTCGTAATAGCTAAAGTATCACATCGTTCGAATTTAATTTAGTAAGGAAAATACATAATAATTTCAAGTTTCGAGTAACTTTATCTTGAAAGATCAATCAGAAGTCAATCGATTCAAGATTCTTTTAACCAACACGGAACTGCTCGGCTTTCGATCCCGTTGTCACAATCAATCCATATTTGCCTCAGAGCGTCTATAAAAAACGCTTCATTCCAGCGGCAACAAAACAACTCGAAGAAGTGATCAAGAAAAACGATTTCATCGTTTCTCTCAACCATATCAAGCCGAAAAAGAGGATCATCCACGCTGAGGAGGCCCTTTTTTCCGTCAATTTTCCCGGAACCGAACAAAAATTTACATTAAAATTAGACAGGAAAATTAAAAGAGGCAAGTAGTTTTATTTGAATTTTTACATAAAAATTCGTCATTTACGACTTTCGTTTAAATCAGTCATCGTCGAAACTGTCGAAGATGGGCGCCATCGTAGTCAACACTTTACCGTGGACACTCTTCACGAGAATAGCATCATCCGCTCTCTAATTTTGGCGGTAAATCAGAGCCAACCTGGAGCCCACGCCACGCTCTATCTCAACTGCGTCTCGTACGGAATGGTTGCCACCCCCAAGTCGCTCAGAGACATGTACGCGTCCATGGAAAACCCCAAATTGGAAGTGGTAATCGTTTCCCGTCCCTCAATTTTATTATTTACGATAACGAAACAATTTCAAGCTGAGCGACAAGAAATATCCACTAGCCGTTGACGGCCAGAAGGACCTGCGAATGATACTGAGCAAAAACGAGTGTCCTCTCTTGCCGGAAGATGACTACGACGACTCTTTCAACTTCTTACGCGACGATCCTATTGTGGGGGCTCGCAAGGACCACCGAGCCGACATCCCCATCTTGGACAGCATCGACAGCAGTACGTATACATCGGCGATTTTCATGTTGTCGTCATTCTGTTTTTCTCGTCCAGATCGCCTCTTCGACGCCATTAACCGTCTCATCATAGCCGTCAACCGTCTCGACGAAGAGGTGGGCCAGCACACCGAGGTCATAACTCACTTGCGACGTCTCATCGAGGAGTGCGAGCTGTGCAAACGGCGTCCTCCCGAAATTCAGTTCCCCACATGTGCCACTCGCAATCCCTGCGCCCCCGGAGTGCGCTGTGAGGACTCGGACACGGGCCCCAGATGTGGAATGTGTCCCGCCGGATTTATCGGTAATGGATACGAATGCAGGCGGGGGCGCACGTGCAGGGACAGGCCCTGTTTCACCGGAGTACAGTGTAGGGACACTGAACAAGGATACAGATGCGGGAAGTGCCCCCCAGGATACGAAGGCGACGGCGAAAATTGCCAAAGGCGCAACCCCTGCGACTATAACCCCTGCGGTCCAGGTATGTTGCCATATGATAATTAATTTGCTTGTGTGACTATCCAAAGCAACTACCTTGTCTCGCTTCGGTTATCGTTAAAAGTGGAACTAATCCTACTTTTTGACATTTAACGGTCGCCATTTTTAGAAGAATCGAATCTCCGGAGAATTCTACTTTTACACCAATAAAAATAAACAATTCAGAAATTAACGACATAACTTACATTTCCACCTTACGAATAGAGTCTGTTGTATTCTTTTTTTACTTTTCCTGACCTAATTTTTAAATGAAAGCTACATTAATATACGAAAATTTGTTATTCTTTGTTTGGGCAAATTGTTATACGTTGACGTATCGACAGTTTGTTAATAACTCTTTCAAAATTTTGCAGTAAACAAATGTTTCATTGGTTTGCTTTCTTTAACATTTACGCTATTGGAATAAATCGGCGATGTCTGTTTTCAACGTTTTCCACTTTCAACAATAACTTCCAACAGGGCTGCCAACTATGTGTTATAACCCGTAACAAAACTACTTTAAGACGTAGATTAATGTCAAAAATGAAAGAAATCGCTACAATGGGACGTAGTGTACGACATTATGCTGATGATTGCCTCAGTTTTTTTCTGTATTACAGGGTACTGTAGATGTTATTAACTGCGTTTGATGTGTGTGAAATACAATTAATTTTTGTAATAATCTTGTATGTTTTAAAATATAACTGGTTGAAACTAAAATTTTGTTTTATTTGTTTTTTCTTTTTGTTTGGTACAGGGTGTGTGCCCGTTTGGAGGCACCAAACACCAGTTCAGTCCAGTCCCAGAATCGTGAGACCTTACGCCAGATATCCATTTTATTAAAAACACAGTTTCGCAGGAACACACTGAAGCACAACATTAACCCCTAAAATACCCATGTAAAAGCAATAGTAACGGTAACTCGCACACAACGCACCAGTAGCTTGATGTTTTAGAAAAAAAGACTTTTATTATTCCTAATTTAGTATTAATGTTATTATTGGAATACAACATATCTATTTTATTTTTTTAAATAAATTGCTTGAATGAATGATCTTACTTAATTTGTCGACACTCCAATTATAGGAGTGACATGTTATCCCACCGAAGCAAATCCCTTTTACCGTTGCGAGGGTTGTCCAGCTGGATCCACCGGAAATGGGACCAGTTGTCACGATCTGGATGAGGTAAACAGTGTTTGTGCAATCAGGCCACACCTTACTCTGCAACAACCACTTTCTCTTCCAGTGCGATCTGGCTCAGCCTTGCGACGACAACGTGGAATGCCAGAATCTCTCTCCTGGATACCGATGCGGACCATGTCCAGCTGGATTCACTGGAAGTCGGGGAAGCCAAGGAATAGGCCTTGAAGAAGCTGCGAGGAATAAACAGAAATGTGTGGACATCGACGAGTGTCGTGAAGCTGCCCCCTGTAGACAGAACGCGTATTGCGTCAACACCGTGGTAAGTGATTTAAGTCCACTTTGGTCTGTTATATAAGTAGTTTTTTGTATTCTGTCACAATTTTTGTATCTTCTAGGGCTCTTTTCATTGCGTGGAGTGCACTCGAGGCTACTACGACGCCCAAACTGGCACGTGTCGAGGGGAAGGTTACTGTCCCAACGGTGTCCAGTGTGACAAGAACGCTAGATGTGTCCAGTATGAGAGAGAACAGTACGCTTGCGAGTGCAAAGTCGGTTGGGCCGGAGATGGACGTTACTGCGGTCCGGACCACGATCTGGACGGTTGGTCAGATATTCTTCTGCCCTGTCAGGATCTCAGGTGCAAAAAAGACAACTGCGTTGGCGTCCCGAATTCGGGACAGGAAGACAGCGACAACAACGGAGTAGGAGACGCTTGCGACAACGACGCCGACAAAGACAGAGTGCCCAACGACGAGGACAACTGTCCCTACACTCCTAACACGGATCAAAGAGATAGCGACAGTGACAAAGTGGGCGATGTTTGTGACAATTGTCCTTACGTTTTCAACCCGGATCAACGGGACACGGATCGGGATCGTAAGGGAGACGCTTGCGACGAGGATATCGACAATGACGGTAGGAGGAACGAAAGAGATAACTGTCCGAGGATCCCGAATAGCGACCAAAGGGATCGTGACGAGGATGGGATCGGAGATGTTTGTGACAATTGCCCAACGAATTACAATCCGGAACAGGCGGACAGGGACAAAGACAATATCGGAGATGTTTGCGATGTCGGGCCTGACCGGGACAAGTAAGTAATTATAATAATAAGAAATAGAGATAAAAAATTACGAAATTCACACAAGCTATGTTCATTAAAGTATTATTTTATTTCAGAGACGGCATTAATGACCACATCGATAATTGTCCCTCCGTGCCCAACGGAAACCAGCTGGACACAGACGACGACGGTATCGGCGACGCTTGTGACGACGATAAAGACAATGACGGCGTGAAAGACCACCTTGACAATTGCTACCTCGTCTACAACCCCGACCAACTCGACACCAACGGCGATGGTCGGGGCGACGCTTGTCAGTGTGACACCGACAACGACACCAGATGCGACAATGTCGACAATTGTCCCAACAATTCCCTTATCTTCCAGACCGACTTCAGTAAGTACCAGACGGTGGTATTGGACCCTGAAGGTGGTTCCCAGGTCGATCCGGTGTGGGAGATCTTCAATCAAGGCGCCGAAATAACTCAGACTCAAAACAGCGACCCCGGATTGGCAGTGGGCAGCGATAAATTCGACGGCGTCGACTTCGAAGGCA
Source organism: Tenebrio molitor (assembly GCF_963966145.1). Classification (NCBI taxonomy): domain Eukaryota; kingdom Metazoa; phylum Arthropoda; class Insecta; order Coleoptera; family Tenebrionidae; genus Tenebrio; species Tenebrio molitor. The sequence continues at coordinate 16,569,118 of NC_091047.1, forward strand.
CTTTCTACGTCGGCACTAACGTGGACGACGACTACGTCGGCTTCATCTTTGGCTACCAAAGTAACAAGCAGTTCTACGTGGTGATGTGGAAGAAGAACGCGCAGACTTATTGGCAGTCGACTCCGTTCAGAGCTGTGGCAGAAGCAGGAATCCAGATCAAATTGGTGAATTCAGAAACGGGACCTGGGCAAATCTTGAGGAACTCGCTGTGGCATACTGGAGACACCCCAAATCAGGTCAAGCTTTTGTGGAAGGATCCGCGCAACCAAGGCTGGAAGGAGAAGACGTCGTATCGATGGTACTTGATCCACAGGCCCAAAATAGGTTTGATTCGGTTGCAGATTTACGAGAAGGACGTCAAGGTTGCCGATTCGGGCAACATCTTCGACAAGACACTCCACGGGGGGAGGTTGGGAGTATTCTGTTTTTCACAAGAAATGATAGTGTGGTCCGATCTGGCATACAGGTGTAACGGTAAGTGGAGATTTGGTGGGAGGAAGAGTTTTTGTGATTGAAAGCATGTTTCAGAGCGGTTGCCTCCCAACATGTGGAATGAATTGCCGAGGAGGTTGAAGAGTGCAATTTCCAAAGATATCGACAGAGCACACCGAGTTTATTCTGGAAATCCTTTCCAATAGTATCAGTGGTTGTCCACTTGCCATAATGAGATGTGTTCTTTTAGGTTAAGGCTTCACACACTAATTGTTGTGGATTATTTTTTCCTTTGTATAAGTACTTACCATGTTTTCATATTTAAATAACTATAATTGTGTTATCATTTGTGTTTTGAATTACCAATAAAGATATTAACACGAGTGCCGTCTGTATAAGGTGTTCTGAGATAACAAGATACTTACGAATAATGGATTTGTATGTTACACCACAGTCAATACAACGTGTTTCACGTAAGAGTACGAACCTGACGAAGTCTAGATGTAACACAAAGTACATTTAACGATGGGAACTAGATTCATTAAAAATTATAAAAAGTAGGTTTGGACACCCCTAACTAACATAATCGCTGGGGAGCTTTTTCGAAAATGTCAGAAAAAGGGGAAATCTAAAAAAGTTCAGGGCTGTCCAAACTACTTTGTATCAAAATAGGATTTATTACACATAGTTGCTCATAAAAATTGAATATTGGGTTGCATTTTGAGTTCGTCATCGTCAGGCTCGTCCTCTTATGTGAAACACATTGTATAATATAACATAGTAGATACAGTGTGATCTGATAATAAATGTTTGGTTGAATGAACGTAGTTAGCAAATTGATTTTTTTTTTATTAAAAAAATAAAATCAACAAGATGGGAGTTAGATTTGAAAGAAATAATAAATAAAAAAAATTAACAACAAAACTTATTTGTTTTTTTTTAACCGCTGGAGAATTTCATCATGAAAAGGTCGAGATCTTTTGTCACTAAAGAAACATCTAAAAAATAATGTAAGTTATATATTTATCGAACAAAGAGCGGATAAAAGGAAAATTTTGCTTCGCATAAGCAGACAACATTTCCTAAAGCCATCTAGTATTATTACAAAACCTTGATATGACACATCTCTATTCCGACAAGTTAGTGGAAATACCAAGTGGGTACATTTTGTACCGCAGTTTATACAACATCCAGTACTCTAAGCCACATTCTTTTAAGTATCAGCAAATCCTCACGTTCATATCAATTCGTTGTCTACGCAATATTTTACGACATCTTTGATTCTCCTAATAAATTCTTCATTTGGTGGTTGAACAAAACTCTCGATGAATTCCTCTGTTGTCAAATGTTCATTGTTGGCATTAGGTTTACGATTTGAGGTTGCAGTCAATATTTTAAGAGTTATAAAAGTAAGAGCCAGTCCAACTTTCGCGTACTTTTTCCAGTGATCTTCTAGACGTTCGAAAGGAAAGAAATCATTGATGTCGCACTGATATTTCTGTAAATACAGTTCCAGATCTTGGTAATATCTTTTCAAAAACAGTGGCAAGTTTTGTAAATCGTCGAAAGAGCAATTTGTGAAAAAGAAGACAGAGAGGTCCAAAATTGGTGACCCAAATCTAACTAGTTGCCAGTTGATAAGTTTTGCTCTTGAGACTGTGCTGTGTTCATCGGCTTTCTGTAAACAAAATACGTGATAATTAATAATAAATTGAGAAAAAAATAAAAAGTATACTTAAATATCATTCTTGTTAGTGAAGTGTATTGTTAGTTGCATACCTTCGGTACACACCTCATAACTAAATAGAAAATTATCACTTGGATCGCCATGAACTAAAACATCTGTTTCCGATGATTCATTTAAACTATTTTCCAAGATAAACTCAACTTCTTCACCAAATTTTTTCAGTCTCTTTGTGACATTCCCGTCGCTGAAGAACTTCAATCCTTGATCCACATTACTTTGGATAATTTTAATGGTCTGTTTGTTTTCAAAGGTGCTGAAATAGCCGCCTCTAAGTTCATCTCTAAACTCTCCAAGCTTCTCTGATTTCATTTTGTTAAAAGCAAAACAAAGAGCATGCAACCTACTGAATCCTTTTAACACCGTTAAAATGTGTTGCTGAGTAAGTTCCCCAACCCATTTTTCATATTTTGGCACCCACCCTGCGTTCTGCAAAATTATCGCTTCGTTTTCTTCATTCAGGGTGGCGGCAATGAGAGTCGGCACACCCTGAAATCTGTCCTCGAGCTTCAGATGAATTTCGTCTTGAAATTCCTGCAAGTCTGTGACGACAGTGTTGTAAAAGAAAACTTCTCTAGAGAAGAGTGCATTGATGGGAATGAATTGTCTCAGTTTGATGTTTCTGGGGGCACTTTTGACAGTAATATCGACTATATCCACCAGACACCCCTTTCTGCATACTACAGACAAGGGAGTGAGATCACTGAATGTTAAACTTTTGTCCGTCAACTTATCGTTCTTCAAGGTCACTCTTATCGTCCTGTAGCCCGTTCGTACTGGTATCGTTTTAATTATACCAGTGACGAAGTCGTTGACAATGAAATCGGGACACATTTTTCTGCAGCTTTTATGAATACTCATCGCTGATGTTCGACTGCCGTAAAAATGGTTTTTAACGCGCAGTTTTATTTAGGTCGGTTATTTTCGTTATGTAATGACATTGAAATGCGTAAGGTTTGAATTTGGCGCTTAAATTTGGATATACCTATCGTGTTGCTTAAAGGAACAAAATAGTAGACTTTGATAGCGTTTGATAGCGATCTTTATTTTGATCGTCTATTACAGCAACACCATTGTTTCAAAGAGTGGTCAAAGAGATATTGTAAAATAAAATTAGGTATTACATAGTTTGTGTTTTATAATCCAGAGTCACAAATTTAGGTTTTTCGAATTCTATTCGCACTTTTTTTTTCAGATAATTTTCTATTTTAACAATTCAAACAAGCATCGTTTGTTATCTTGTAGGAAACACTGTTATTTGACAGAATTGCGAGACACAAGGTTGAGTTGTTGACAGTTTTTCTCGTAAAATTCTTAGGCAGCAAGCTTTCGTTCAAAGCGGAAAATTTTAGGTTCTTGTGCAATTACAGTCGAATAAAAATTGCTTTTTAGTAAATCTACATGTGGAATAATTATAATGATACCTATTTAAAAATAAGATATGATAATTAAAAAATCTTATTTTGTTATTGAGGAAAAGGGAACTGAGTAATAAGAAGTACAGGGTTATTCTAAATGATTGTAGTCGAAGTAGGCCATGCCCATGTTATTACGTTTTTGCCGCTTTCATGTGAACTGTCAGTTGTGTCGCTGTCACTGTCATTTTTTAGGTGAAAAGTGCGGTGATGAGGATTTTATTTATTTTTGTTAAATTAACGATTGAATCCAGAAATATTGAGTTGTTCTACAATCAATTTTAAAAATATTGAGTTGTTTTGCACCCAATTTAACACATCATTTTGATGATTTTTTTATGTGGAGCGGCAACCATAAATTTTACATTCAGTTTTCACGCCTACTTCGACTACAATCATTTAGAATAACCCTGTATAAGTAGATATATAGCTATACTAGATATAAGTGTATTATACTTAGCATTTTCCATTTACAAGCAACCAAGTTTTCTAACCTAAGTTGTTCAAGGAAAAAATCTGACATACGTTGACATACGTACGGCCAGAGTACGGCGGTACACATAACCTCACCTCCGAACTCCGCCGGCTGAGTTAATTCAAGCAAGCAGAACAGCTTACTTGGCAGGGGTGAGGGACGAAGTAAGATACTAACCAATACTAAGATACTGAGATGGTAAAAGGAACGTGCCATTAAGTTAGTATCTTAAGTTAAACTCAGAATTAACTTAGTATTCTGCCAAAAGGAAAGCAGCAATTGTCTTAGGATATACGTGTTCGTGTAAAATGGATTTTATTGCACAAAATTTCATAGAAAAGTATTTCAGTAAATGTAATAATCTACACCGTTGAAATTTATTTTTCTAATCGGTAAAAATATTGATCTTTATAAATTGTTAAGTAAATATCTCAAAAAATTTATTTAAAACCTTTTTTTACACAGACATATTAAAAAGGATGTCCCGTTTCATAATGCGTCTTCGAAAATCTAGGATTTTTTTAAATTCTAAAATTGGGATTGGCTGGGAGTGGCAAGCTGTAAAGCTAAGTTACATCTCCGTATACGGGTGTCTAAAAAATGACGAAACAGCGCTATACCAGACGATTCAGGGACACCCCCAGAGTACTAGAAAAATGTTTAAAAAATAATTGCCAACTGACATTAAACAATAAGTCAAAGTAAATTCATAGGTAGGAAAGTAAATGCAATTATTTACATAATTAATAGCTTGGTTGCCAGATCAGTTTTATGATTTTTGTGCAAAACATGAGAAATAAAACTTGATATAAAGGTACTATTTATTGATTTTAAATAAAAATTATTGTTGAACATAATTTAAATATGTCTTTCACTACATAAGTTGTTGAAATATTAATAATTGGTTCTGAACCCTCCACCACCCGGCGGCACGGCAATTTTGCCGGAGTACCTAGGTACACTATTACGGATATTACTATCAAGTAATAGTGCAGTGCTATTCAACATAATTGGTTATTAATAACAATTTTAGATACCGATTTTATAGCCTCCATATCTTTAAAGAATCACGAGATAGAATTTTTTAACATTTTTCCTATGCTCAGAGGGTGTCTCTGAATAGTGCACAATGGCGTTGTTTCGCCATTTTTTAACCACCACATTTTAAAAGTTAAAATTTGTAACGTTAAAGACACTAAAAACAAATCCATGGGGACGTGTCGCGCGGACACCCGGTACAAATAGGTACATACATAATTATATAAATGAGAATTCATTTCACCTTCAATCAACTTTAATCAACTACATGATTTTTTTAACAATTCTCATAGGGTCATCATATACGGTACCGGCCAAAATTAAAGAAACAAATTAAAAACTTCGAATTGTATCTGCAAAATCTGATATGAATAAAATGTGTTTGGAAATGCAGATGCTACCGACTCAAAAAAAACTATAGTCATAAAAAAATTGAATATGATAAGTTTTTGTACCAAAACGGCTTTTTTGTTTGTTTTTGTAGGGACAAAAGTAAAGAAACATTTGGTTTTATTCATTTTTAACGGGTTACCACAGTTATGTGCCTTAAAATTTGTGTGTCTTTGTAGTAGGTATACAGCGTGGACCATCGTATGGCATTTTTTAAATTTAACCTATTTAAAATGGCCAAAAAAAGATGAAAATTGGAGGAAATGATCTTCAATTTTGATACTACAACATGGCATAATTATTTTTTAGAAAACAAAATTGATGTGAAAGTTGATTTTGATAGCATTTTATTATCAAAGTAACAAAGCAATCCGGACTTTTTTCTTACAATCTCATCCACAGGGCAATGTCGATTATGATTATACAAAATTTGGCATTTAAATCAGGATAATAACTGAATAAATTGACATTTAACATCTACGAGCAAAGTAGTAGCATATTTATGGTAGTATTTTAAAATGATGGAAATCATCAAACGGTGGTAAAGTTTGATTTACAAGGGTCTCCAATAGGTTACAAATCTAGGACCGCACCGCCAGTTATGATTTACAGCTGATTATTTGCGGTAAGTGACCATTGTCAATCAGGAATATGACCCATCGAGGGTCGTCGTCATAAATTACTCACATTTTGGTACCAAAAATTATTACGTCAATTAATTTGAAATCAATGCTTCCTTCATAATTTTTAATATCAGAAATGAGTTCTCTGTGGTATTTTCAATCCAGGGAGTCGATAAAAAAAAATTAATAATTCTAATTTTTTCATGTTTTAGCGTCCTGACGCCATTTGGAGCGTCTGTTTGAAAAAATAAAAAATCCATGTTGTAGTACTTTCAGTGTAGATCACTGACCGCAAAATTCAAATTTCTAGGATGATTAGAAATATGGTTTATTGAGAAAATGCTATACGATGGTCCACCCTGTATACGCTAAATAAAGATGCCTAAAGATAAAAGTTTGTCTGTAGATATGCGAAAATTAATAATTGATAAGTTTCAATCTGGAAAGCGACAAAGTGATATTGCAAAGCAGTTAAATCTGAATCGGTCAGATATTTCAAAAACAATTTCTTTGTACAATCAGAGAAGAAGTTTAGTTAATGTTCCAAAATCGGGAAGACCTCGAAAAACCGCCAGAATCACTAACAAAAAAATAGGAATGTTGTCAAGGCAGAATCCATTTTTGGATGCAGTAAAAATAAAAAAGAAAATTCCGAATATAAGTTTGTCAGTGAGGTCTATTAGACATCGACTTAATGAAATTGGACTTTAAGGAAGAAAACCAGCAAAGAAATCGTTCATTTCTGTTAAAAATCGAAGAACCCGGTTACAGTTTGCAAAAGAGCATTTGCCAATGGAAAAACATCCTATTCTCTAACAACACTAAATTTAACTTGTGCTGTTCTGATGGCATACACTGGATAAGACGTCCAAAGAACGAAATATTCAATTCTAAGTAAATAAGAGATACCGTTAAACATGGAGGTGGAGATGAAAATTTTGTGGATACTTTTCTGCTTATGGGGTAGGCTCATTACATCTCTAGAGGGTATAATGGACAGATTTGTTTATTTCCACATTTTGCAAAAACAAATGCTTCTGTTTACAGAGAACAATATGCCCCTTCGATGGACATTTCAGCAGGGCAATGACCCGAAACACACATGGAATATCGTAAAGGAGTGGTTTTTAGCAGAAAAAGTGAACGTAATGAAATGGCCGGCCCAGAGTCCCGATTTAAACCCTATAGAGAACCTCTGGGACTATGTACCTTGATCGGGCAATTCGGAAAGAAAATGGAGGAAGATTTGAATCCAGAGAAGATTTGTTGGAGGCAGCACAAAGAGCCTGGAACAACATAACGTCAGATTATACAGGGTGTTTTCGAAGTTGAGGCGTTCCTTTTAACATGTGATAGTATGCGTTGTTCTAAAGAGTTTTAGCCAAAATCACCTTAGTAAAATGTGTACGGCAATGAAGATAAAATAAGTTAATTTTTTTGAAATGTTTGAAACCGGTCCTGCTCAAATTTGCACTGATTTGTTAGAAATTAGAATTGACAAAAAAAATCAAATGAGCATGGACTTTAATCAAAAATACTATCAGAGTTGTCACCTAATTAGTCGGAATGGCTTTATCATTACGAAAATAATAAGCTGACAAATATGTTGCTAATGTATATGGGCAATGTTATCACGTTATCAGAATGCAGCTGCGGCGTCCAGAGAGTATTATACGCAGAGCGATTTCCAGAAAGACACCATCCTGGGCCACGTCAGTTATTAATCTAGTACAGCGGAGAAATAGACAGGACCGAACTCAAAATTTTAGAAAACAATAAAAATATACAATAAATTATCTCCGTTAATACAAACATTTTACTAAGAAAATTTAGGCTAAAATTCTTAAGGATAATGTATAGTTCCTCGTGTTATAAGGAACGCCTCAACTTCGAAAACACCCTGTATAGACAAATTGATTTTTTCTATGCCTAGAAAATGTGCTGAAGTAATAAAACATAATGGCTATTCTACTTGTTATTAATAAATAATGATTATATAGAATAATTGTTAATTTGTTTCTTTACTTTTGACTGCATACCTATAAAATAAATCAATTGATTATTTCTTAAACTACTTTTTTTTCGTAACAGCTTCTTTGACTGTATCTTACAGGTCCTTTACTACAATGTTTTTTTCCTAGTTTGATTTTAAATAAAACGCAGAAAAAGAAATACATAATACTTGTTTTTCAAATGTTTCTTTACTTTTGGCCGCTACTGTATACTCGTTTATTCTAAACTACATACACATTTTACAACTTATAGAACGAACTTAATCATTTCCTCTTTCCTCAATATTTGAATGATTTATTCCAACTGATTTTTCTGTTCTAATCCAAACACAATGCATTGGACAAGATTTATAAACTCTAACGTTTTATTATTTTAGGTTAAAATAGTTACTTTTGTATTAAGGGCGCAAAATGATTGTTTTTTGTTGGGGCATGAGAATGAGTTCTTGGTCGAGACCGTCAGGTCGAGACTTCAAACTCTTTCGAATGCGCCAACAAAACAATCATCTTGCGCACGAAATACAAATTTAAATCGCTAGTGAGTTAATTTTTTAACTTACCCGACCAAAGGTAGGTAAGTTATTGTGATCGGTCCAAAATTTCGAATTGCTAATTTCATCAGATCTTTACGTTTTGAGGTCCTCTGAACACGTTTATGAAGTTTTTAGAATGATGTCTGTCTGTGCGTCTGTCTGTCCCACTTTTCGTTCTCCCACGATTACTCAAAAACGCTTTGACCGATTGCTTTCAAATTTGACCAACACAAACTTACCCGTGGTCTCTCGAGTTGAAAAGCTTTTGGTGTCAATCGGACCACGGGGGGTGGAAGAGGGTGGGGGTAGGTCGAAAAAATTATAAGGGAACATGGAAATTTGACTTTACCGTTTGAAAGGGCATGTGTTTTTACGTCGGAAACGATGTTTACTATTTGCGGATTTTTCCAATATGGCGGACTTATGAAGTAATTTACGTCTTCATAGATCGACGGCGATAACTGATGAAACTTTTAACAAAAAAATCTCGGATCTTGCCGTTGTAATAGTAATAGTGACCACCGAATAGAGTTTGGTGTCAATCCGACTACGAGGGGTGGAAGAGGGTGAGGGTTGCTCGAAAAAATAATGAGGTGACATGGAAATTTGACATTACCAGTTGAAAGGGCATGTGTTTTTATGTTGGAAATGATATTTACTATTTGCGAGAATTAGAAGACGACTTATGTGGGTTAACACGGACAAGGTAGGTATCTCGGGTCAATTCAGATTGGTTTAAATTGATGTCGGGTAAGTTACTAGGCCGGGTCTTCGACTCGGCTCCATCCCAATTTTTTTTATCTTCAAACGTCATAAAAGTGACAAATTGTGTCACTCAAATGACAAGGTAAAAGTGTCATTTTATGTGATTAAACACATAAAATAGCAAAATTGACTCTTTTATGTGCCAAATCACATAAACTACAAAAATCAAAGAGTTCAGCGAAATCATTTATTAATATTTATTGTGACAAATTGTATCTATTAGGTATTACGATTTATCATGAATAATTACACAATACTTATTAATAATTTAAATCACTCAAATTGCGGTCTAATGGTGTTCGTTTTATGGTTTTATTGCGTTTGAAGATAAAATAGTATATGTTATTCGGGGCAAAAATGGTTTTATGTGCTTTGGCTGGTTTGTCTGCCTCACTGCGTTCGGCAGCCAATCTACAAGCCGCAGCACATAAAACTTCATTTTTGCTCCTCATAACATAATATACTATTTAACTCACTCACTGAATAAACGATTGTTTACCTTGGTTTTATGAAGTTGATAAATACGGTTTAAAACGTCAGAATTGAATAATAGCTATTTATGTAATAAGTACTATTCCGGACACGGAATCTTGGCCACAACTGACATTTAACTGACAAATATGTGTGAACTGGCCTTTATTGAATATAACCCAACTTTTGACTCGATAATGTCATTTCCTTGTTTTTTTGATGTCAGAATAAAAACTTCAAAGTGATTTTTAATAATTGTCATTTATTAATGACGCTAATGATTGGTTTACATCATTTTTTTTAGAAATGTCAAAAAAATGTTGGCCAAGATTCCGTGTCCGGAATAGTACATAATATAGGTCTTTGTGGACGAGCCCTATAGTCATAAATAAACCGAACAAAGACCCTACTTAAAGAAATTTATTGTGATATTGTACCTGTCAATCACTAGGCGGTCTCGGAGAAAAAAATTACCTGGGGTAGTACTAAAAAAACTTGTCGGAGACCGTCTAGTGATTGACAGGCAAAATATGACAATAACACAATACATTTCTTTAAGTAGGATCTTTGTTCGGTTTATTTAGAGCTTAAGTCAGAATTCCTTACGAAGATACAAGGACTTTACTTTAAAAATATTACGTTTGTTATACAGGTCATTATAAAATATTGTACCATCGTAATAGGCGTTGGTGGCTTAATTGAATGTGCCGCAAGCTTGATAACATGAGTGAGACTGGTATAACCGATAGGTGGCGCTCCTGGCGGTAGTGAAAATCTGCTGCTATAGTGGAACCAGAAATATAGTGATTTTATGGACTCTGGTCGATAATTTATTTTACAATTTTGGGGTCACTTTTATTACCAACTTGAAGAGAGTTATAAATCTTCTATGACAGATGTTTTTGAGCCGTCTGAAAATGGACCATCGGAGACAAAGGTAGGTAGAGCCCAGTCGCGCGACGAGTGCCAGAAGTTTATTGCCCTGCCATAACTGACCCTCTCAAGTAAATGTACTCCATCCCTCATAAAAGCACTATATTTCTGGTTCCACAATTACTAGTTTGTCTAACGTTGCGAAGCTGGCGGCACATCCAAAATTTTTATAGGTATTCAACGCCAACTACGATGGTACAATATTTTATAATGACCCTGTACTTCATCCTCATTTGACGCATGTTCTTATACGTAAGTCCTTTCAGTCCCCCAGTAGCCTTTGTACCTGGAGCAGTTCGTCATCGATTACATCGGTAACCGACAACGCAATTGATTCATCGTCCACTTCGACTCGAAAAACACCTTCACGATACGGTTCACCTCTTGTCACTTTGCCACCTGTTTTAATAGTAATGTCTTTATCACTACACTGTTTTTCTTTTGGTTTTCCTCTTTTGTTAATTGTAGGTATTTCACTATTTCTCAAAACTAAATATTTCCTATCTCTGTTAAATGCCAAAGTGACATAAATATTAAATAGTTTTGAGAAATAGTGAAATGCAATTGACAAAAGAGGAAAAGCAAAAGAAAAAAACTGTAACATAATGTAGGCGATAGTGTTTCGCCCATTTTATCTGTTGTAGGTACGCATCTCGACACAACACCTCTAACCTCGCGTAATATAAAGTTTACATATATTCCCCAGCATCACTTTTTGGGGCGTATTCTGTAATTTTTCAAGCCCTACTTGGTTATTACTATGACAACTTAATTTAACGCCTTTTAAAATTTAGCAAAGCAGTTACAGAATACGCCCCCATATAAGGTAAAAATTGTTGGAAATTACACAAATACATTTCTTACACAGCTAATTTTTTTTCTCCTACAGTTCTACATTTAGATTCCGACAATTGTTATGGTTTAGAACCAGATCTAATTGATAATTTAGTTAAAAAGGTCAAAAAGGAACGCAGGAGAAAACACCTTATGTGCCTTCAACACTAATGGAGTCGAAAGGATCTTCCAGATCGTCGATCTACGAGTAACGTTCTCTTTAGGAGAGGTCATATAAAGTAGCGCTAGAAGAAATGTCAGACTGTGAATAACAATATATTGGGCAAACAAAGAGATTGATTTTGATTAGGTTTAAAGAACACATGGCATACAATAAATACTGGGTGCTCCAAGATTCGCGGAACTGCTTAGCAGTACGTTTTTAAGTAGTCATTAAAATATCGGGTAAAAATGTTTAAAAAAATCAATCTTTTTTTTGTAGAAGATATGGACCTATTCGTCAAGTACACTAAATGTGGCAACATTTAAAAACATTCTATTATACAGGGTGATTCTGAAATAAGTTTGGAAAAATACCGGTAAATGCTGATAATGAGAAGAAGTTATAGACAAAAAAATTCTCATAAAAGTTTTTTCGTTTTCGAGATACAAATGATTGAAAATTTGGTCAAAATTGCTAGTACGCTGCTGAGTTAAAGGTGATTACCTGATTATCTTGGTAGTTTAGCAACAATAATAATCAAAGGTAAAAGGTCCCCGTCAGTCACTAACTCCTCTCGATCATTTCCATAGAAACATTTACAAAGCAGTGTGCTTGCACCTACGACTTTATTGTGGAGTTGATGTAACAATGGTTACTAATGGAGTGAACAAATTCCGACAAATTTTCCCTATTCATAGGCGTTGAAAATACAACAATATAGGGTGATTTCACCTCCAAAAGTCATTTACGCAGAATTGATTTGTGTGAAGGATACTCCACATTTTTTTTCCAAACTTATTTCAGAATCACCTGTATGTATTACAATAGTCTGCAAATATTTCATTTTTGTTGTATCCATGGAAATGAGAGAAAAATCAAAGTCACGTTACCATACGTTATTTGAGATAAAACGGACATAAAATTACTACTTGGAAATGCTGTAAATAATGAAGAAAAAAATTAATGCAAACCTGATCATAATAGTTCAGAATTATTATGCCACTGGCTATTAAACTGGATGCTGCATAGAGGATTATTTGGTTCTTTTCTTCCATAATGATAAATAGGTATTCCAAAAATTTCATATTAGAATTAAGAAGAGGGGTGGTATTGGAGGTGTGCTGGGTAAAGTTTAAAATTAAAGTATTTACACACTGCAGTTTTTATTTTCTTGTTAAACATGTTGGAAGTTAGTTCTACTGTATCCGGTTATCATAATTATGGAAACTTCCAAAATTAGTAGAGAACGTGGAAAAGAAGTGCTAATATTGGAATCCGCAAAATTAGCTAATTGTGAAATCCGCAAAATTTACCAAAAAAAAGTGCTGAAAAGTGGTGAAACTTACTGGAGATGTGCCATACATAGAAAGTATCATTTCTCGTAGTGGTTTGCAACATAATTACTCTAAAGATATTAAAAAGTTAAATCGTCAAATAATAAGCAACAGTGTAAAAAGAAAGGCGATAGAAGAAACAGCCGAAAAGCCTTTCAAAATAATACATTCCGTATTAAAGAATCATACTCGTAGTGAACAAATGACCACTGTATCTGTTCGTGACATTTGTTATATTCGTAACAATTTGTACAAGTCGCACAACGTAGCTTGGTACTTGAGATGCGCAGATGGAATGAGAAATCCGACTTGCAAGAAAGACCGAAAATCCTCCAACGGCTTCATTTACAGTGGGTCTTTCCCCACTACTTCCCACAATTTCACTGCGCATCCATTTCTCAAGTATAGTTGTCCCAGAACTGCAGCGATTTTATGGCAAGGCAATAGTAATTATTACGTCTATTGAGACGCCAATAAGCGACCTAAACAGATCCCTGTCAATCATCACTTTCGTTCTGTACCTGTCAGTTTACAGGGTAGTATTTGAACGAATTTACGATTAGGGGTTGCACCTGCGGTTTAAATCTATTGTTGGTGCCGTTAACGATTATACAATGGTACCCTGCCATAAAATCGCTGCAGCTCTGGGAGCACTTTATCAAGCTACATTTTGGGACCTGTATAATAGCATTAATAGCCGACGAAAACATCACCACCCCTACCAAAAACTACGGAGGAAGTTATGGATATTTTGAATAAAGTAAATATTCGAACAATTAGAGATGCGAATTTTGTGTTTATTAGCGATCAAGATAAGAAGATTGTTGTATTTTCATGTTAGACAAATATTCGTCATTTATGTAGTAGAGAAAAGATTTCCTTCGATGGGACACTTCTGTTCACTGCGAAAGCATACACGTAGATTTTGCTTGCGTAAATCAGATTTACCAGTACCTGATGTCACTGTCATTGTCAGTGGCAGATAATTGAAATAATTCACTTTCAGTCGAAGTAAAAGTGAACTTAATGCCCCCTCAATTAAGTATTATTCTTTATTTTCAAAGTTTATTGTGGGTTCTTTTAAGTCTGGTATAATCAAAATTCGTTTGTAAATTCTTACCTGATAACTTAACATGGGTAACCATGGAAACAATATCAAGTAAATTAACACAGCCAAAAAATTGCAAAAATCTCTTTCAAGACTTATATGCTTTTTCCGTGAACAGAAGTGTACAACTGTTTTATAAATACGCCACAAATAATGAAAATTAAAAAAACATTTTTATGTATAAACTTGTAAATAAAATTTAAAAAAATAATTATTTCATGGGTTCAATGATAGGTAGCAATGGAGAAGAAGGTGAGAGTTACCGGGGACCCGGATTAGTAGCGTTGAATTTATGCCATCCCTAACAGGTACATTTTCCTCAATAGGGATTAACGAAATCCTTAGCGTCCTGTTTATGGACGCCCTTTTCACCGCATGGGGTTAATTCGAGTGGGAGAAAATTCGCCTCTTGTTGAGAGACAACTCATCTCTTGGAAAAACTACTACCTGTGTCGTTTTGGGAGACAATTCGCTACATAGTATTATTCAAAGGAAAATGCTCTTAGCTTAAGTTACCCTTATATCTCAAAAATAAATGAAGATATAAAATTGAAAAAATCACAAGTAGACTTAACTATACCAATTACGCTAACCCTATACCAAATCTCAAGGAAGTTCGATTAACAGTTTTCAAATTAATTTTTAATATTAATTTCATAAATCGTCTAAATTGTTACATTTAACGAGCAATGGTATAACGCCAGTTAAAGTCCGAATTTGTTCACTTCATTAGGACCATGTTACATCAATTCCAGGATAAAGTCGTATAATCAATTCACTTTTGTAATGACGAACTAGAGTTACTAAATTTAGTAACTTTTATCTTGTGAACACATCTTTTTACCGCGAATTTGGGCTTTTAAAAAGTTAGGTTATGGGTCACGTCATTTGTTCTGTCAAAACTGGTCCAATTCAAAGTATAATGAAACTAAATGTGTTTAATTATTTTGAAGAAAAAAGCAAAGTTGCACTACACAAATACGAAAAGGCAGTTGAACGTAACAATGAATGCATTTTGCTACTCATCCTCGTCATCGTCGCTGTTTTCCAAGTACGAATCCGAATCTTCAACCAAATTAACAATATTTGTGGATATGTCATGGATGCTAAAGTTTCCCATAAGCCTTGTTCTTGTCCTTCATTTAAAATTCTATACATACTTCTGGGACTGACGCCTGTGCAGCACTTAGGAAGAGTTTTATTTTAGATTAGGATTTACCGAAAAAACATTCACCACTGCTTCTATAATTTTGTACTTTACGTATTTACGTTTCCATTGTCTCCATGAGTAATTTTTTTCTTAATTTTGTTGAAAGCCTTTAAAATGGGCTGCTTCTTTTGCTTGCTTATTGATGCTTTACTCCGTTTTGGAAATTCATTCATTTTGGCAGTGACAATAATATGACATTTTAAATCATTGCCAACTGTCGAATTTTCATATATTTTGTAAAAAAAATTAACAAAAAAAAAAAGGTTCCAGGTAGTTCGTCATTACAAAAATGAATGCATTATAGGTGCAAGCATTTGTACATGTTTCTATGGAAATGATCGAAAGGAGTAATAAATGTCATAGGTAAACATTAAAGTTTGTGCCTGTTGTCTGTTGTTGATAAACTACCAGGATAATCAATAAATCACTTTTAACTCAGCAGCGTACTATTGGGGACAAAATACTTTGGTCGTCATTTTTCTGTCACTTCAAAACAAATTAATGTAAACCAAGCATTAACGTCAAGTCAATAGTGATGACAATTTCAAATTATTGACTTTTCTCTTGTCAAAAATATGGCACCTTCCATCATTCAAAAATTTAGAATCATCTCCTTTGTTTGTGGGGGATTGTCCATGGGCCAAATTGCCTTGTGGAAACCTTTTCAATTTTTCCTCCTAGGAATATTTCCTTCAGTTGTCCATTTTTCGATATTTAACATTTTGCAATGATGAGTTTGACAGTGACAGTGGTTGACAGTAGTAAAAAATAAGGTTAACCGTCCTAATGCTTGCTTTACAACTTTATGTCAGTCAACTGACTTTGACGACCAAAGTAATTTGTCCCCAATAGTACTAGCAATTTTGACCAAATGAAAAAACTTTTATAAGAATTTTTTTTCTATGACTTATTTCAGAATCACGCTGTATACTCGTAGTTTAAATACGTAATTGAAACATGCAAGTCTATCTTCAAGGTTTTATCGCTAAGTTTTTTCAGTTGCTTATAATTTCATTTCTTTTTTGATATCACAAATGAGTGCGTCTAAGCAGTTACCCTTTGGAAGTAGTATAAATTCCACCCATTATCGATAGTCATTGCTGCTGTAATACGGTAGTTTATAGTGTATAGAAGACACGTTCCACCGTGATATAAAAAAGGTATTTCCTACTAGTTTAGAAGTATTAATCTTGTTTAGAATTTAAAAAATGAGCGACTGCATCGTAAAGGGACCTTCTGACAATTCTAATCTTCCGGTCCAGTCAATTGGAACCATCTTTTATAACGAAATGAAAAGAAAGAACCCCAATAAAATTGCTATGGTAAAATATTCTCCATTTTGTATTCCAGTGTCACCAAAACTATTACTTACAGATTGATGGCGAAACAGGTGAACAAATCAACTGCCGCAAGCTATTGAAAGTTACGGTTCAACTAGCAACACAATTGAGACAAATGAACGTAAAAAAGGGGGACGTGATTTCAATCGTTTCAGAAAACAACTGGAAGTATCTGGCTACGATCATCGCTGGACTGTACGTCGGGGCAAAAATAAACCTTTTAAATCCCGACTATACTCCTCGAGAATTAAAGCATTTCTTTTCGACCTGTAGCCCAGATGTGCTCTTCTGTTCGAGCAAATCTTCCGGTAAAATCCAAACTCTGAAAGACGAACTCTTCTTTCCCAAAACAATAATTGCCTTTGACAGTGAATTGTCTGATCAGATAATATTTTTTGACAATTTGCTGAAAGAGACCGACGAAAGCTTCATTCCGACGAAAGTGAATCCAGAAGAAGATGTCGCGATCATTCCTACTTCTTCTGGTACTACAGGCTTGCCCAAATGCGTACTATTGACTCACGCCAACTTGAGAATACCTTTCATTCATTTTGGGTAAAGCAAAATCGAGTTCTTGGATAAATTTAACCCCATTATTGCAGTGATCCAGTATTCATGGGTTTCAAGAAAGACGACTTGACAATAGGAAATCTTCCATTCTTCCACATCTGGGGCAACATCATCGCCCTATCAAGTCTTTTCTATAATGTCACTTTGATCATCTTGACGAAATTCAAACCGGACTTATTCTTGAGCACCATCGAGAATTACAAAGTAACGAAACTTTTCACCGTTCCTCCGATTCTCCTCTTCTTAGCAAAGAGCCCATTGGTGGACAAATACAACATCTCGTCGATTCAAGACGTGATTTGCGCTGCTGCTGTCATCACCAAAGAGCTAGAAGAAATGATTATGAATCGGTAATCTCCATTATTTCACAAACTCTCGTTAAATTCTGATTTTAGATTGAATTTGAAATGTGTTCGTCAACTCTACGGTATGACGGAGGCCTCTTTGGGCATAACAATTTCGCCAATGAATGTCGTAAAGTTGGGTTCTGTTGGAAAAGTGGTGACGGCTTGTGAGATAAAAGTGTGTAACGCGGAGACAGGAGTATCTTTGGGGCCCAACCAAGTAGGCGAGTTGAGACTGAAAGGAAAAGGGCTGATGATGGGTTATTTGCGTAATCCGGAAGCTAACGCAGAGGCGTTTGACAATGACGGTTACCTCAAAACTGGAGACTTGGGTTATTATGACGAAGAAGGATTCTTCTACATCGTCGATCGTCTCAAAGACATTATTAAATATAAAGGCTTCCAGGTTTCTCCAGCCGAAATCGAGTATTTGTTGATTCAACATCCTGCAGTGAAAGACGCGGGAGTCATTGGAATTCCGGATGAAGCGACAGGAGAAGTGGCTTTGGCTTTTGTGGTGAAACAACCTGGGAAAGACGTCGTAAAAGAAGAGCTCATCAGTTACATCGACGGTACCATATAAGAAATGTATTTAAATGATCGCTTGACAATGCTGTTGTTTCAGATAAAGTTTCCGTTCAGAAGCGACTGTACGGAGGTGTTCGATTCGTGGACGAAATACCCAAAACTTCCAGTGGCAAGATTTGGAGACGCAAACTGAAAGATTTGTTGTAAATTTTGTTTTAATTCTCATTCGGTGTAATTGATTATGAAAATAGAAAATAAACGATAATAATCAAAGAAATATAATAACATTATTAAAATTGAAGATATAAGTACACATATGTAAATTTAAAAAATAGTTGATACAACAATTTAAATAAAAACTGGGGATTTTTCTGATCAGGTTAGTCGCATAGTTGTGGAATGAAAATTATCAGTGTGTGCTTTTGAAATTGGGACAAGTACCTAGCGTGCAAATAATTATTTTTCTAATTTGCTGTTTTAACATAGTAGTTTATTTGACGAGTTCTTGTGTAAATTGGGGTGCCAAAAAAGCCCAATTGACGCACAAACGAGCAACGAGTTGAATACAACGTTTTTTTGTTCGACGAGCCCCTTAAAGGCTCCAAATCGCTTAAAATCTTTAAAATTAGCTTGACGTTTCGTTTTGACAAGTGGTGACATTTATCAAAATCCGTTCACATAGGAGAACATTTTCAAATTCTGACAGTGTCGAACAAAAAAAGTTGTTAACGCATTTGTTTTGAATGCGTTAATAAGCTATTAACGCATCCGAAATCTAGGAACTTTTTTCCGTTGGTAACACATATTGCCGGCAGCAAATTGACTCTGGTATTTTCTGCTATTTGCCGTATTTCTGGATAATTCATCTTTAATTGCAATTTCACTTGCGAAAATGACAATTATGTTTAGTCTAGATTGAAATTTAGAATTTTACTTTAAATGTTAACCATGAAATAAATGTGTCACTAACTGTCACAAAATTCCCTAAATTACCAAAATTGATTTTATTTTTAAATAAGCATGTACTATCGGCGCCATCGAAATGTGAACGCCAAATTTTCCCAAACTCGGGGAATAATTGTAATAGAAAGTTATAGGTAAGAGAAATATTTTCTTATCTCCCATACATATAGTTACGCCACTAAACAAAGTTTTATTTAATCTATACCAAAACAGAAGATGTTTCTATGGCACCAGAAATTCGTTCACATTTAGATGGCGCCGATTGTCATAGTACGGCAGTACGGTTAGTGGACAAATAAAACTGGGACACTTAAAATTAAATCTAAGTAAATCAGACCATTGAATTGTCAATATATTTGTCAGTGTCTATATAATATGTCATACCAAAGTTAACCTATTTGTGATAAAGCCGTAATTAAACGATCCAAATTTGTAAATTTTGACTTATGTGATTGTCATGTTTGGCCTAGTTTTATTTGTCCATCAAAAAATGGTATTAAAAACTCGTTTTATAAAACATAAGAGCACTCGTTATTTATAGGCACTCCTGCCTGCGGCAGTCGTGCTGCATATCTGACTCGTGTCTTAATATAAGTTTTATAAAACTCATGTTGTAATATACTATTACGAAATGAGTACGAGAAGACATTTTTCGCGGATGAGCGCATCTGATTTGTCGTATACCCTTTGTGAATAGGATGGCGCTTGTCCATGCGATTGCCGAAGTGTCAGTCGAATTAATTAATAGCGATTTATTTTCACTCTTTCGAAATTTTCATCATCGAAATAGGAGAAATGGCGTTTTGTAAACCAGAGTTTATTATTATCAAGTCAAATTATTTTCAGAATGCTCAAAAGGCGAATGCTTTTTGGATGATTTTCAAGCACTAGTGCGCAAAATCGAAGTTCGCGCACTAGGGTTTCAAAATGGCTTTTTGTTTTTTAAATACTTATAAATAAGAAAAATAATTAGTTTTATTGATTTCTTTCTTTTTCGATAACATTTGACTTTGAGAGTTAACAAACAAGAATAAATTAATGTTACAAATTTGCGTTTGCAGTTTCTTGACTTAAACCTGACAGCATTTATGTAGAACAATATTGATTGTTTAATTAAATAGTTTAGAATTAAATTAATTAATTAAATAAATTACATTAGTTAAAAATGTATAATACAAAAAATCAAGTAGCCTGTTACGGTTGCTGAATACATATTTATTAACATTTTATCCATAAATAAATAACGAAAAGGCTATAGTAATTTAGAAAAATTAACTAGTTTTTATTTTAAATTACGTCAATCTATAGAATGAAACAAATTTAAAAAAACACACATTTTTATGTAAACAGAAAATCTAAAATACATTTCTAGAATCTAATGATTGATCATTAATTAAATTAATTGCACCATAATCATAACAGTCCAATACAAATATTTTTAATAAGTAGGTATAATTTGAGTTAATTATAATTTTAAAATGTAGCAACGTGTTTAGTTGTGGGACAAGTAGGTACTATAGCGATCAAAAAATTTTGGACACTAATGTCATCGTGCTGTCATACATTCTAAAACGACCCTTATGTATTAATAACCTCAATTTTGATTGTGTCAATTTCGAAAATGTGGATGTCAGATTTACCGAGAAAATATTCAAAAAGTTATAAAAATCAGACAAATGGAATAGAACGAGGTTTTAATTAATAAAAAATATAAAACAAATACCCAAATGTACTCGCATATTTAAAAAATTATATTTTAAACCGGTGTCAAATTGACAACAATTTCATCTTTCATGTGACAGTTTCAATAAAGCATGATTTAGAGTAATTTTTTTAATGTGACAGAAGTTTGATGTCCAAAATTTTATGATAGTAATAAGTACTATGGCGGCCAAAAAATTTTGGCCGTCACTTTCTTGACATTCAAGTAAAGTGTAAATAAACCTTTAGGAATTGTAACCCCACTTTCGATTCTTGTCAGTTTGACAATCAATTTAAACTGTTTGAAGCTCAGATATTCCAAAAATCCGACATGAATGAACAAAATTAGAGCAATCGTACATAGATAACCTGAGGTTGTGTAGTAGAAATGACAAAATAATTTTGAGTTTTGAAATTTACCACCCAAAAAATAAGGTTCATAATTAAGACGGTAATCATGATGACAATAAAGTACGGATTACAATTTTTTTTTTTTTTGAATTGACAGACAATGACGGCCAAAAATTTTTGGCCGGCATAGTACTCGTATCAGTCATGACGGAATATATTCACACTGGGCCAACTGAAAACTTGAGATTACCTCCACAACCTTTGGGAATTCTCTTTTTCAACGAAATACAGAAATGTGATGCGAATCGTACCCTTGTGGTAAATATCTAATCCCAATTGCGCAAACCAAAGCGCTCTAAAGATGAAAAATCGCAAATCTAAATGCTTAGAATAAACCACACTTGACAGCACTGACAGTTTCAAATTTGAAATGTCATATAATTTATTTTTCGCGTGGGTTTGATAACAACCAATGAGAATCAGTGGCGCGAATGTTTCAAGATATTACCAACACAATTTATGATATGTACTTTGTTAATATTTCAATGTTATGGTTTGGGGATTTTGTTATCTGGATATTTAAAAAACTGCATTCTATCAGTGGACGTAGTCTACCTGAATCCCAACGCGCAAAACGTCGGCGACACACGAGGTTCGCACCTGTAAGCGACCAACCTGCGATTGGTGAATGTTTACGCAGTACGGAGAGTCGTAATGCGAAAATGTACATTTATTCCATACTGATCAATTATATGTCAGTAGATACGGTAACCATTATGATAGTCATAACTCCCTTGGGAATTATACTAGGGAATTATAAATTCTTAATTCCCTTCAATGTAATATCAGAAGAATTCAACAAAAATAAAGCGACAGTTCTTGAATTTACCACTAAAATTGATTCCCGCATTGCTAAAATTGAACAATTTGTCCGATTGTGCTTAAACATGATTTTGATGTCGCACTTTTTTCGTCTGACATGACATGACATTACATGACAGTTCGCTCAATTTAATCTCAACATTTTTTTTTTAAATTTAATTTTATTAGTATGGAATAAAATATATTATGAATCGCGTGAATTACAAGGTCAGTAACGACCTCGGGCAACGTTACTTCCCCTCGGGCCCTAAAGGGACCCTCGGGATAGTACTCGTTGCGCTCTGTCGTTATGACCTATGTAATTTCCTTGATGCATACATAACTATTTCAACTAAAACAATGAAAGCAACCGGTGAACCAAACACCACAGTCCACTTCGAGGGCTGAAAGTGGCTGAGAGGAGAGTGAGTAGAGTGATAGTAGTACTGATAGTATAGTAGAGTACCGCAAACCGCACTACCGCGACATTCGTGTACCAACCGTATGCAATCAAATGTACAACAGTGGACAACAAGGAACCAAATAGTTCCTATTGCGTTTGTTTCGACGGCGGCAATTTGAATTCAATCTGGGGTATTACAGTACCTACCTAAATTTGGTCTTAAATATTTGTCAATTTAATATCTACTTAACAGTACCTACCTATCAAATAATTTTTAAAAATATCATTGAATTATTTATTTACAAATGAGATAGCGTCAAATAATTCTAATCTATTTCCTTTTTCCCATTTTCAAACCATTACAAAAGTGAAAAAAAAACCTGTCGTTTTTTTGACATTTCCTGATTTTTTTTAAATCAGCTGTACCTCCTCACGACGTATTTCTTAAAACACCGCAAAATACGTCTCGTGACCCGTATGTATAATCGATTATTTTCTATGCTCTCGTGATACATATTTATTATACAGTGTGTCCTTGGATAGGTGAAACGATCCTTGTAAAAGATAAAAAAAAATTCGATTTAAATTTTCATTTTTTGGGGTTTAGCTTGCTTGGTTAAAGACAAAATTTTTACAGGATTTTAGTTTTGAAAAGTCAAGTATGCTATTTTTCTGTAAAATGCCTTTTATATGGTAAATACGAATAAAAGTTATGTAGAATCACACATCTAGGTCCCTAGACAAAATTTCAAAATCATCGGCCAATCATGATTTTTAATTTTTTTCCATTTAATCTAAGGTTTTAATTTACTTTTACATATTTAATTTTTTCGTATCCCACCTCCACCCGGCGGCACGGCAATTTTGCCGGAGTACATACACTATTACGGATATTACTATCAAGTAATAGTGCAGTGCTTATCAACATAATTACCGGCGTCTCGCCTCCACATTTTGACTTTGTTGTGTTTTATTATGTTCTGTGTCAATGTTAAGGAACTTCCTCACGATGTGACATGAGTATAATAATATACCTTTTTGAATTTCAACTAGCAATGTGTTATCTAAATCCAGAATTTTTAAATTTTTAAAAAAAGATTGCGGTACTATTCCCGTTGCTGAAATTACAAGTGGTAAAATCGAATTTTTTTCTAAACACCAAAGATTTCTCATAGCAACGGAGAGCTCTAAATATTTATTAATTTTTGTGTTATATGTCTGTGTTATATTATGTGAATTTGGAACAGCTATATCTAAAAGATATGCTTGCTTTTGTTGTTTATTTAAAATTATAATGTCTGGTCTGTTATGCTTAATATGAATGTCAGTTAAAACTGTTCTATCAAAATATAACTTGTAAATGTCATTTTCCAAACAACTTTCTGGTGTATAATTATAATGTGGTTGTGTATTCTTTAATAAATTGAATTTAACAGCTAAATTCATGTGTATAATTTTAGCGAATATATCGTGACGTTTTTTATATTCGCTTTGAGCCAAAACGGTGCAAGAAGA
Source organism: Tenebrio molitor (assembly GCF_963966145.1). Taxonomy (NCBI): domain Eukaryota; kingdom Metazoa; phylum Arthropoda; class Insecta; order Coleoptera; family Tenebrionidae; genus Tenebrio; species Tenebrio molitor. The sequence continues at coordinate 16,593,174 of NC_091047.1, forward strand.
AATGATGTGTTCAATTGTTTCCCCTTCAGTTCCGCAAATCCTACATTTATCAATGATCGATTGTAAACCGCATATGTGTTTTTTATAATTTCTTGTATTTATAACACGATCTTGTATTGCAAATATAAAACCCTCAGTCTCAGGGTGAATATTTGATTTCTTAAGCCATGCATGAGAGGCCTGAATATTAACTTCTGGTTGTTCCAGTTCTTTAAAGTATCTCCCATGTAAAGACTTCTGTTTTATATTTGCTATAGTGTCAGGTATATTTGGCTTAACAATATCTGAAATTATATTATCACTTAAATTTAAAGGTGTGTAGCCTTTATCGGCTGAAACCAAAGCATTAAAAAAGGTGTTATCACGAGCTCTATTGAGAAAATAATTTTTTAGTGAAGCAAATTAACTTATTAGTGTTAAGCCAGTAACGTGTAGTAATAATAATAAAAACTGTGATTTTTTTTTCATAATAAGAGGACTGTTAAGTTTTTTTTTTATTTGTGAAATAAACATTAAAAAGATGAAAAATAATAGTTGGCCGATGATTTTGAAATTTGGTATAGGGGCCTAGATGTTGATTCCAAACAACTTTTCTTAATCACTTTTTGTCGTATTTGTCACATAAAAGGCACTTTACTCTACAGAAAAATAGGTTTTTTTTAACTATTTCCTTCGAAAAATTTAAACCAATCAAAAAGCTCGAATATTTTAATTTTAGCCAATAGCGATCGAATTACAGCGATAATACTGCACTATTATCGATAATTTGCACTAGTGCCAAATTTTCGCGTAGTCCTAATTAAAAAATCATTTGGTATTAATTTTATATTTAAAAAAAAATCACCTTTATTTGTGCTTACTTATCAATCTTATCATGTAAATTTTTCTCAGGAAATAGTCTGCCAAAATATCCTCTCGTGCATGTCAAATTGTCGATAATTTGACATGCACCCGGGATATTACTAGTGAAAATTTCAAAGGCATATAATCTTGTCAAAAATAAATTACTCCCTATGATTTAGGGATATTCGTTACTAGGTTGCCATAAATTTGGTTAGGTTGGAGGTGACAAACAAAAGATATCGTCACCCTAAGGCAGCGAATTCCTTGTAACAGTTGCATATGGCTTTTTTATCTTTTACAAAAGTCGTTTCACCTATCCGGGGACACACTGTATATGAATGTACGGCCAGTTTGTTTATTGTATCATTAATTCACTAAAGACAATTCTTTATATCTAACTTGGTAATAACTGCGGTAATTAATCTAATTTACCAAAAACACAAGAAGTATATTTGATAACGCAAGCATAGGGGCACGAGTGAATAAAACTCATAATTGCAAGGCTTGACAATAATTATTGATAAAATAATCTCCTGTCAAGTACTTAATGTCGATGATTTTGTTTCCATCAAGTAAGTTTTTTATTTATTGTACCTAAGTGCACAAAAAGTGCACCTTAAGTCGCAAGCTTAATTACCTCAAAATCATGCTGAATAACATGTAAAGTCCATTAGCAAGTACAAAATGTCTGTGTAATGAAAGGATTATATAAGCTTTGTAGCCCAGTTTACATTTCAAACATCAGACAAAAAGTTTAAAAAGTAGAGTGCCATTGTAATACCAAAAGCAGGTATATAATTTTTAACACTTTAGCACTTGAAGTTTATTGTTATGTCAAAAAATTATACATACAGTTGAAAAATGACAAAAAACGATTTATTTTTAATTGTTATGTATTGTTTATTTTTCCAAAATTGAATTAAAATTTGTTAGCAAATTCACAAAAAACTCTAAAACCAAAGACCATCATTTTAGAAAATAAACCATGACTGTTCAATTTGGACCTCGTGACGACTTGAAATTCCCTCTCAAATCCATGGGAATGATTTTCTACGAGAAATTAAGCAAATATGATCATAATAAAATGTTTCTAGTAAGTATACAATTTTTTAGTACCGGGGGTTTAGTGGAGCTGATGTATGTTCTTTGCAGACTGACAGTGGTACCAATACAGAAATCAGTTACGAACAATTCTTAAAACTGTCCTTCAACTTGGCAAATTCACTGAAAAAACTGGGTATAAAAAAAGGTGACGTCATAACAATAATATCCGAAAACAGTTGGAAATATCTAGTAACAATCATTGCCGGCTTTTATCTTGGAGTCAAAATTAATTTGCTTAATCACGACTACAAGATTGGTAAATGTATAAATTACCTAAAACTAAGATAAAATATAATTTGTCACAGGCGAGTTCCAACATTTCCTGTCAATTTGTCAACCGATTTTGTTATTTTGTACAAGTAAGAATCTGGAAAAGATTTTAACCTTGAAAGAAGAAATCTGTCCACATATCAAGATAATTTCTTATGATGTCGAAACGTCAGAGGTCTCCACAAGCATTGATGACTTTCTGGAAACTAACAACAGCAATTTCGATGTCTCGGACATCGTCGACATCGATCCAAAAGTAGATGTCGCTGTTATTTTAACTTCTTCTGGAACAACTGGACTTCCAAAAGTTGTCTTATTAACTCACGCCAACATCAGAGCCTCCGTGCTATATATATGCCACCCAGATTATGCCGATACTACCGAAGCAGACTCAATAATAGCTATTCTACCGTTCTTCCACGTCTTCGGTTTGATATTAGTCCTATCTGCAATTTTGATCGGCAGTAAATTAATAATTATAGAAAGATTCGTTCCCGATCGGTTTTTACAACTGATTCAACAACACAAAGTCACCAAACTGTTCTCCGTGCCTTCTCTGCTTCACTTCTTGATCAAACATCCGCTGGTTGACAAATACGACATCTCATCGATCAGAGATGTGATATGCGGCGGTGCAGCTCTTACTGAAGAGATACAAAAGCAATTGTTCAAACGGATGAATATCGTGTGCTTCAAGCAATGTTATGGGATGACTGAAATTGGTGGAGCAGCAACAATTACTCCCAAAAACACCAAGAAATTTAATTGTGTAGGTAAAGTTACAGTTGGTCATCAGATTAAAATTTGCGACCCCAAAACTGGTGAAACGTTAAAAGAAAATATGTTGGGAGAGTTGCGCATTAAAGGAAATGGAGTGATGAAAGGGTACTTGAATAACGTTGAAGAAAATGCAAAAATTTTTGATGAAGACGGGTTTGTAAAAAGTGGTGACTTGGGTTATTTCGACGAACAAGGTCTCTTTTATGTGTGCGACCGTTTGAAAGATGTCATCAAATATAAATGTTATCAAGTAGTTTATTTCAAGGTATCAATTGCACCAATCATTAGCAAATTATTCCACAGGTGTCTCCAACTGAACTGGAAAATATTCTCATTCAGCACCCTGCGGTAGAAGATGCTGCTGTTGTTGGGAAACCCGACGAACGCGACGGGGAAGTACCTACTGCTTTTGTGGTGAAACGACAAGACGTAACTGAAGAAGAACTTATTTACTACGTGAAGGGTATTTTTATTTTAAACATAATTTGAGATGATGACAATCTCTCTTTTAGCGCGAATTTCTGTACAGAAGCAACTCCGCGGAGGGGTACGATTTGTTCAAGCAATTCCCAAAAGTGTCAGCGGAAAAATTTTAAGAAAGAACTTGATTCAACTGTTGTAAATATTACTGTAACAAACTCTTGTTGTTGGATACTTTTTTACACTATATAGTTTTTAACGAACGTCCAAGAAAGAAGATTTTTTTGTGGAGGGCAGCACATTCTTTGTAAATCTTTTGATGTATATTATGATTGCTTTTCAAATCAATTGATCGTTTTCCAGCGGTTTAATAAAACGGACACAGGTACTAACTTGATTTATTTGCCAAAAGATAAGAAAGAAAGCACATACAAGCGGAGTTAAATGGCAGTACTTCATCTAGTGATTTAACCTCTCTTTTTAATCCCTTCTACCATTCTCCTCAGCCTGTGCTTCAAGATCTTGCCGTATCTGTTGCGAGGTATCTGCGGGATAAACCTGACTCCTCCTCTGAGTTTCATCTTGTCCGCGCACCTTTCTACATCGAATTTTAATAATAAGATACAAAAAAGAATACAACTACCTGCTACATATTCAAGAATTTTCTCCTCGGACAAGTTTGATTTATCATTTTTAACCACAAACGCCAAAGGCCATTCTCCTTCTCCGTTCTTGACGGGCAATCCTATAACTCCAGCGTCTCTTATGTCTTCGTGTGACAGCAAAACGTTCTCAATCAGAGCTGGAAACACCTGATGTTAATCGTTTAGCTACAAGAAATGGTAAAGTATATAACTCTGCGATCGCAGTAGCAAATGACGTCTTGTATTCTCTCCACAAAGTGAAAATATTGTTCTTCGTCGTAGTACACGAGATCTCCGGTTACGAACCAACCGTCTGAACTGAACACGTGTGCAGGTGGTGGTTCACTTCCATAATAGCCTTTCATCACCATGTCTCCCTTTACGTAGAGTTCACCGATCTGGTTGGGACCGAGTAATTTCCCGCTTGCTGTGTCCACAACCTTGCAGCACATCTGCGGTACGACCTTGCCACACGAACCAGCCTTGGGTTTGTTGTAGTCCATGGCGAGGATCCCAGCTGTCGTTTCCGTGAGACAATAGTCCTGTCTTATCATATTCAGTTTGGGAAATCTTAAATTTCAATCGTGTCAGTTTTAATTCAGAGTCCCGAAACGATACTACTTTTTCCTCATTTCTTTTTCTACAATCTGGTTAAGAGAATTACCCGAACAATCAATTTCTCTCAGATTGTCCAAGCTGTACTTTTTCACAATAGGATTGCAGAGCATCATTTTAGTAACACACGGAAGCATCCACACCTGCTTTATCTTGTACTTATCGAGGGCACTCAAAAAGTTATTCTGTTCGTACAAGGGAAATACCACTACTTGCTTCCCGATCATGATGTCGAACAGAGTACAAGTGAGGCCGTACGAGTGGGTGAAGGGTACTAGACCCAAGACGGGGCTGTTAGCGGCTTGGGCATAAAAACGGGAGTCCCTAAAAGGCACTATTGGCTAGCTGTATACTTTATACTTACATTAAATTAGAAAATGCGACGACCACGTTGGTGTGGGTGAGCATCACCCCCCTGGGAAGTCCGCAAGTTGTACCAGGTGAGAATACAATGAAAGCTACATCTTCACAGGGATCTATTTCGGCCAAACTGAAATCCACGCCTTCATTCAGATGGTTCTCTTTGATGAAATTTTCCATGGAATCGGCTTCGCAACCATCGATCAGAATCAGTTTTTCTACATAGTGCAGTTCTTCTTTGAGTTGACGGAGGTGGGCCAAGGCCATTCTAGAGGTGAACACAACTTCCGGTTTCGTCATGTTGAAACAATGAAGCTTCTGCTTGTTGGTGTAATACGGACTTATAGTAGAAACAGGTGCCCCTAGATACAGACAAGCCAAAATCGGGACGAAGAAGTTCACGCTGTTCTCGCTGCAAATTGTTACATTCGTGTCTTTGTTGTAGCCGCAGTTGCGCAAACTTCTGGCAAGAGAAATCGATTGACACAAAATTTTTTGATAAGAAACTGTCTTCTTCGTGGTCGGGTCGATCAAAGCCGATTCTTTACGCGTCTCTGCAGTCAGTCGTTGCAGAATCATTTGTCCTAGAGGTATGTTCAAGATGGTATGCACCGGCTCCGGCCCACATATGATGGGATCTATCTTGTTGTGTGTCGATAGGGAACGTCTCAGGTAATTTACAAGTAGAAAACGGAAGGAACGAGAGGTCATTTTGTTTCCGAAAATTGTCCGTCTAAAAAAACGTCAAGAATGACAGCTATCAAACGGAAAATGGATAAGGATCTCGATGCAACCTGTTGAAGACCTGTTCTGTCGACTGAGGAGAGACCATATCGACTCTAATTTGTCACGACTTTGCTGAAGCAAAGGGAAAATTCTATACCTTCGTATTTTCGATCATAAACCTTGCCGTGAGTGGTAATATGTTAATTTAGAGAAAGGAAGAAGGACATTAGAGTCAATTTTCTCGAAGTTATGATGGCTTTTAATTGCTTTAGTCGCTATTATTTATGACAACTTAACTGTGTCGAAATTTACACTTCCGTTAGCTTCTAATTTTACGAAATTGGCAAGAATTGGAAAAGTTGTACAAATTTAATTCTCTCCACCATTATTATATTATTAATATAATAATATTCATAAGTAATTTTATTTAAAATGTGTCGTGTTTTAAGCACTTTATTACAGATTAGTTGTCACCATTCCAAGTTATAAAATATGTTAGGTATGTAGGCAACCAACTATACACCAGTTACTGATTTTTCTACGAGAAATACATATTATTAACAGTTACTTAACTTTTACTTTATAATCAATGAAACACATAAAAAAAACGTTACCGAATTCCTAAGTCTTCGATATAAATTGCAGTAGTATTGGTGTATGCGATTTATTTAAATTGATTTTAAACAATTAAGTATAAAAAATTAAATTGATTCAAGTATAAATAAATTTAGATTGTCACTATATTTATCTCATATTATACAACTATACAATCTAAAATTCTGGACAATACGAGAAGTACTGATTGAAACATTTCATTAAGCAGTAGATCGAATCTCGAGAGTGAACAAAAAAAAAAGTAAAAAGAAAAGTTAATTGGAAGTGAAGGTACATAGTATTACTATGTGATTTTAATATCTCGATTATGTAGGGGTTCGTATACCAGGTATCGCCATAATTATAACTACTGTAATACATGGTACTAATAACTGCTGTAATACTAAGGTATTAATCAATCAAATCATATTCAACATTCAATTATAAAAGAAAATTTAGAAAAACAATTTTATTTAAGAATTAAATCTATTTTAAAATCAAAATTAAACGGTAATAATTTAATTAAAGCAGTTAATACATATGCTGTTCCATTGTTGACCTATTCTTTTGGTGTTATAAAATGGTCCAAAACTAATTTACAGAATATAAATATTCAAACTAGAGTTCTCTTTACAAAATTTTGTAAACATCACCCCAAATCTGCTATTGAAAGATTTAATTTTCCACGCGAAAATGGTGGTAGGGGTTTTTCAAATCTAAAAATTCTACAACATAATCAAATTGCTTCACTAAAAAATTATTTTCTCAATAGAGCTCGTGATAACATTTTTTTTAATGCTTTGGTTTCAGCGGATAAAGGTTACACACCTTTAAATTTAAGCGATAAAATAATTTCAGATATTGTTGAGCCAAATATACCTGACACTATAGCAAATATAAAACAAAAGTCTTTACATGGGAGATATTTTAAAGAACTAGAACAACCAGAAATTAATATTCAAGCTTCTCATGCATGGCTTAAAAAATCAAATATTCATCCTGAGACTGAGGGTTTTATATTTGCAATACAAGATCGTGTTATAAATACAAGAAATTATAAAAAACACATATGCGGATTACAATCGATCATTGATAAATGTAGGATTTGCGGAACTGAAGGGGAAACCATTGAACACATCATTTCTTCTTGCACCGTTTTGGCTCAAAGCGAATATAAAAAACGTCATGATATATTCGCAAAAATTATACACATGAATTTAGCAGTTAAATTCAACTTATTAAAGGATACACAACCACATTATATTTATAAACCCGAAAGTTGTTTGGAAAATGACAATTACAAATTATATTTTGATCGTACAGTTTTAACCGACATTCATATTCAGCATAACAGACCAGACATTATTATTTTACATAAACAACAAAAGCAAGCATATCTTTTAGATATAGCTGTTCCAAATTCACACAATATAACACAGACATATAATACAAAAATTAATAAATATTTAGAACTCTCCGTTGCTATGAGAAATCTTTGGTGTTTAGAAAAAAATTCGATTTTATCATTTATAATTTCAGCAACAGGAATAGTACCGCAATCTCTTTTTAAAAATTTAAAAATTTTGGACTTAGACAACAAATTGGTGGTTGAAATTCAAAAAGGTATATTATTATACTCATGTCATATCGTGAGGAAATTCCTTAACATTGACACAGAACATAAAACACAAAAAAGTCAAAATGTGGAGGCGAGACGCCGGTAATTATGTTGATAAGCACTGCACTATTACTTGATAGTATTATCCGTAATAGTGTATGTACTCCGGCAAAATTGCCGTGCCGCCGGGTGGAGGTGGGATACGATAAAGGAAAATCATTCTTATTGGTTTATAACTTAATGAATGATATAATCGTACTGAGAAAAGTACAGAAAGAGAGAAACATTATAAATCTTGGTATTAATGTCTACATTTAAAATTTAGCTGTAAATAAGCCAAAATAAGCAACACAAATATTGCGATTTACAATATCTAAGTAGACCGCAAACTTTTTAACGGGAAATTGATTTATGTGTCCAAAATTAAGAAACTGAATTCTGAAACATGCTAATCTGATAGGACTTGTTATAATAAATTAAAAAAAATCAATTTCAGAGCAACATTCTTGCAACTGGCGACAAATCATTTTTCACAAGGTTTTAATCTGATACTGAATAAACTAGTTTAATAGAAATTTTATTAAAATTACAAGATGATAGGTACCGTTTGAAAAATTATTTAAATCGATTTTTCCAAGAGCTTGACCCAAATTGAAAATCGGACTTCTTAAAATTCTTCAACCGACCAAATTTGACTTCGCTAATAATTTTCTAAAATAAAAAAGACTTCTTGTGGACAGCATTGAATACGGAAGCAGATCTCATAATTGACGGCAAGTTCAAGTTCACAAACGACATTTAAAAATAGAAAATAAATACAGATGGTTAGAAATGGTTGGCAACTTTGAGACCCCGTGGAACGATATTACTCGCTTGATTTGTCCGAAAATCGCACATTGCCCACCACTCGCACCTGATTCTATCGAAAATGAATGAAAGTGTCCCGCTTCCCGTGCTTCTTGAACACACCTCATGCTGGCCAGTCTTGCATTCTCTTCGGTAGCGGCGGCTGCACAGCTTCTAATGATACTTCCGGAGTAAACGTGCGAAAGACAACACGATCGGTCCCGCGCGATGTGTTATTCCGGATAGACCTGTTGCGTCTTACGAAATTTCGATGCTGTGAAAGTGAAATTATTTTCCGAAATTTTGGAAAACTGCTCGTACATTGGCCTGGAGTAGACGTAAGTGCCCCAATAACAGCAATAATAATGGATATATGTGTTCAAATTTATCATATTATCTTGTTATACCTGTAATTAGTTTTGCTAATTTACATTTTTGAAAAATATCATTACTTTGGATTTATTCTATGTATTTTGGTGACTATATCATATTTGCATAACAATTGTAGCTTCATTCATTTTGTTCATAAAGCTAAATCTACAGATTATTAGATACTTCAGTTTTGTCTTATAATATTATTCTTTGAATTAAATTAAATTAAGTCACATAAAGCGTTTTGTTTTACCGTCATAACTAAAAGAAAATTCCGTAATAAACTGTTGATCAATGAAATTATTTAATTATTGGATAATTTTCATTTTTAGTTTTAATTTCTTCTGTGACCGTTTTTTTTTTTGTCGCAGAAGAAATTTGTCTGTCTTTCCCACAACCTTATTTTTTCTGTTATTCTTTTATACCACTTTAAATCTTCTTTATCATTGTTTCAATCTTTATTGTCCTAATCAAAATGTGAAAATAAATTCGTAAAACTTTAACGATATAGGGACATGATAAGAACCATAAACGTAAGCGTAGATGCATAAATTTACATAAGAGTTGAACGTAAAATGTGTACGTATATTTGGCGTAATATAAGCTCGTATAGTTATCGTAACGTAATGTAGGTAATCGGACACAAAATTTAAAATATTATTTTTTTACTATAAAAGAAATAAGAAATCTTTGTTTCCATAATAGGAAAGTTTTCTGGTTGCGTTATTGCTCTTTGAGAAATGTCCATTACCATTATTAATGATAAATCTGTAGTAGAACACTTGTGCTTGTAAGTTCGCTCGATTATTATTTATTAAATACTACAAGGTCGTCTAATTAACACCGTTAATTATGTCTGACTGACACATCTGAAGCATCATCCTACTTCGAGTGGCAACACAATATAAAAAGAGTAACATGATTCACTTTCGAACTTGATCGAATATTGTCAATACATGCAATACAGGAAATACATGTAACTTCCTGGGAAAACTGCATTTGCACAAAATCATATCGAACGATACTTTCGCAGGTTTCACACAGCTGAGTAAAAACATGTACATACCTACCTAGACAATTTATGCGGAAACTCTCGTGACGATTCCACAAATTCAAAAGAGCAATAGAAATTGAAATGAAAGAAGCAGAAACCACGAAAAGTCTAATAAACCTCAAGTTTTTATGATGCGGAGTAATGAATCTGGCTGAAAAAGACCGTTAAAAACCCAATCTGGATAAATTGCACGTTTTGGAAGCTAATAAAGCATTAAAAGGATCACCGGAGTTGATGAACCGTGATAGTGAATGAAATGGTCGGTGGTCCCCATTTTTGTCATTCCAAACGAATTCCGTAGATCATTGAGAGAATCGAGAGAAATCAAGTCCAAGATCGCTCCGCTCATTCACCAAAAACAAATTACTTTCTAGGTTTACATTACGTGAAATGAAAATTGTTTAAATTGTTGAAACATATAATACAATATATAATATATAATGACAGGTAGACCTAAAATAATGAAGAATATTACGAAATTTTTATCAAAAAAAAAGTCTTACAGACATAGCGACTCCAAATAATATAGGTACATACTCAAAAGCATAAAAAATCACAAACAATTACTTGAACAAAAAATTTCGATTGTGATAAGATAATCAAAAATGTTTTTTACAATTGGAAATATAGGGGGAAATACATATGATTTATTAAATCAACATTTTGGAAAAAGAGACCGCGTTACGAACCCTAACAACTTACAATTTTTGTTTTAAAAAATTACCTGTCTGTCCTATCTTTCTGTGTGTATAGAAGACACTGATTTTATATTACGAAAAATCAATTAAAGCTTGGAACACTAGAACAATAAATTAAAAAAAAGATTTCCATATTATCCGAGAAAATACTGATTCGAACAAAAAAATTGTTTTTTCCAATTTGGTAATATTTTCTTTTCCTTGTAGGCATTTGGTTCTTTTCATTTCAACGATAATTCGTTAAATTCCATTTTACATTTTTGTGACCTTCGACCCTTATTGAAAATATCGGGTGTTTATTTAACTTTCCGGTCAAAGTTGGCGTTGAAGAGTCAATTGTGAACGCACCACTTGTGTAAAAACACAAACAACGCAAAAACTGAGGTTCGATTTAAACAAACAAACAAACAGTTCACAATCAACTCTTCAATGCCAACTTTGACCGGAAATTCAACACCCGATAGATCGTCTGTTCTATAGCAATTTTTTAACATCATACCTAATGCCGAGCTTTTTATGATAAAGCTGTCGAGTACCATTTATATATATATATATACATACTCCTAAATCATAAGCAAATACTTTCATACTTTAGAATCCTATTCGTTCCAAATTGAGCTAGTCTCGTTAACTTCAGTGTAAGAATTTAGTATATTAAAGAACGAGTTTTATAAGGGTTGATTTGGCGCACGAGTCCCAAGTGTAGAAAACGAGCCGCAGGGGAGTTTTCTATGGGACGAGTGCGCCAATGCCCTTATAAAACGAGTTTTTGTGTTATTTTTTAGAATTTGCACCCTTGTTTTAATTTTTATATAAAAAAATTAAATTTTCAAATTCTAGGGAATTTTGTATTAATTGGTCATTCAAGGTAACGGATGCAACTACATCTGCAACAGATGTTAAAAAATAGAGTTTGAACATTAATATTGGAAGTTTTTTGGTGTAAATGACAATAATACACTAAAATATTGATAAAAATGTTCTTAGAGATCTATTAAACCACGAGTGCTTTAATAGATAGCCATAAACGACTCCAAATTGAATACAATAATAGACCTATTAGAGACGCAAATTCTAAAATAGTGGTTTTTGTGGTGACAATACTTTGTATAACAATTTTTTAAATTTTTACTTTCTTTTGGTCAAAAATTCACTTTAGTTTTATTGCATTTATCATTAGGCAGACCATAACAACATTTACTATCTCTCTAAAACATTAAGTTGAATATTTACAAAATTCCACATGAGGATTAATAGAAAGTTATCTCAATTGCACAAAAAATCCAACACAAAAACAAAACGAAAATAAAAATTGTATAATGTAGTTAATTGAAGATTGATGTTGAAATGTTGAAATCTTGTACAACATTTTAAGAATGAGTATGAACATCTATTACTTTTGTGAAGCGCAACCAATAAATTAATATCATGTTAGATTAGATCAATCGTGGAATTATGACATGCAACAAGTTCAATAAAAGAACACAATAATAAACTTCTGTATAAGTTAGAGATAGTTAATAGTTTTCTTCTACGAGCAGGTTCTAACTATAAAATTCCGAACTTGTATAACACCAACCCACCCATCGATAAATAAATACATAACACCATAAATTTCTATACTTTTAAAATGATAATTACATATATTTATATAGATGGGATATTGAATTAGAGATTGACAATCTAATGAAGACCAAATTACTCAATTATACAAGTGCATAACTTACTTGACATTTCAAGATTAACAAGTGAAGCTTACGGTAAGAAAATTAGAATTGTCTGCTCTATTCAGCTGTCTGACAAAATTAAATTTGTTAATAACACACCCAAATTTCGCATGCTAGTGCATCGGCTAAGTTCATTGGTCCCAGTGTAATACGTAATTGATTTGTCTATACATATACATTGTAAATATTGTTAATGTTTGCTAAAAGTAATAGTATTGATGTCAAAGAAATGCCTGGAAGAAAATTAAGGCTAAGAGTGGCCCTAGAATGGATCCTTGGGCGACGCCAGACGCTTCCAAATAACACAGGTGGTATTTAACTAATAAGCAAATTTGCTTCAATTGATATAAACAAACCAACTGTTTCATCAGCAACTTATTTGAGATGAGGTATAAAAATATATCGATCACCTCATGTCTTCATGAATCAAAATAAAAATAAGAGTTTTACTAATATTGATAAAATTGAATTGTGTACAATTTTACGAATATTGTGTAGAAGTTAAACTCATCTGATATCGCTGCAAGGGAACTTCCGCCAAATTCATCGGAGGGACTGCTCGATTTTTAAACTTATGACATCTGGTCGCCACCTTCTCACCGAACCGATCATTACCATTTCCATTGTATCAAGGATTCAGAGGTGACGGTACGTGCGTAATTAGCTTGCGTGATCGGTAACACAATGTGTTTCCTTGAGCGACCTCTCAATTACCACGGCATGCGCCTCTTCGTCGTTCAGGTGCTCGCTGATTTATTAACTCAATACTCCAAAGCTGTGCAACCATAACTCGGGTCAACAGTCAACGAAGACACTTGACTCCTCGAGTGGCCACGTCTCTTCGAAAAATTGTCAAACACTAGATGCCGTAATTACACATCTTCCTTTTAGTGGCACTCGAGTGTAGATGGATTATGGGGGTCTTAAAAACGATCCAGTAATTGGCCCCAGTTGGTAATGCGAAAAATTTCGCCAATTACAGATGTGACGGCTTAATCAGACGCGGACGAAAAAATTAATTATGATCATTTAGAAGCGTTAATGCCAAAAGTGGTCGCGGATAATCGCCAAAGAAGAATTCAGATAACATCTGTTGGAGTGTTCGAGGCGTTTAAAACAATTAATTTGGTGCGAGTAACTTTTTCCGTTATTTTGGTACGCACATATGGGCAAACAATAATCAGAGACTGGTTCTTGCAAATTCGTTGGTTTCCAAATGACGAAATTTTATAACATATTTTAACCATCAGTACCATCACTAATTGCTGTTAGAATATCTGACACGCCTACATTAATAGTGAAAAAATCAAATGTTTTTATTTCATTCTAGTTATTGGAAATTTTATTCTGCAATTCTGTAATTAAAACTAAATTTAAAAAAAATGCAATAACTAAATGTTGTGTATTTCAGATAAAAGTTTTCAATTTTTGTTTCTTCATATATGATTCTATTATTAGTATGCAGTATTATTACTGCATCGTACTTCTAGACGATTTTTACATGTCTACGTTTATTACATGTCGTTAAGGAATCTATGGTCAAATTTTCTAAAAATTATTTTTTTAAATCTCAAATTATAACATAGCAAGTTTATTTGAAAATTTTTAGAATCAGTGACCACCACAACTATATTTAAATATTTTACAAAGGCCCGGTTGTATAAAGCTTAGTTAACATCGTGTCAGCTAACAACGTGTCAAGTCGGAAATCCGCCCATTTGATTGGCTGATTCAAATCCATTGTTAAATAATATCCCCCAATCAGATCGCTTGACATTATGTTCACTTTAACAACGAACTTGACATCGCTTTATACAATTGGGCCAAAAAAGGTTTTCAAAGGGCTCGATCACGGTAAAATTACATTAGTTACTTTTCTTTGCGTTCGATTGTGTTGCCCACAACATATTATTATTCAAATTAGACGCATGTGGTATTCGAGGAATTGTGTATAACTGCATACATTGTTATTGCACAGAGTTCTTCCTCAGGGAGTATTCTTGGATCTGTCTATTTTCCTGTAAGTATACGATTCAGGCGTTCTGGCTGAAGACGCCTCATACTTCTTGAACTAAATAGAAAACCACGATCAATGCAATCTGTGGAACACTCACTTCACCAGTGAAATATTTGTATTCTTTGTAATCAATTGTAGAAAACGTAAAAGTAGCAGCCCTGACTGTAAAATATTTATTTTAAAAATAACGAATATTACCACAACGTACATAAAAACTTACATTTTGTAGTGATTTGTCTTGAGAAATTAAACTTTTCATTTAGAGTTAACACAATTTCAAGAACACTTAAAAAAATCTTGCGGAAGCAATTCATTGATTTCCTCTTCTACAAGACGGCACCTTTTCCATTGAATAAAACAAAATATCTTCATGACTTCACAACAAACTCGATATAATAGATTTTTCACGACGTATTTCCCAGTAAAAAAATCTCATGTTCGTGTTCATTCAAGAAATCGAAAGGTTATGAATGGCGTCAAATGGCTGAAATATCGTGAAACCAGTGAGAAGAACGACGCTCAGAAATTCCTCGTTTAATTTGACGGTAGTTGCAATAAAGATGATTTATTAACTCTTTACGGCTAACATCCGCAGAACGTACAGAAACCTCTCCAGAGTTTACAATTTTCCAAGCGATTCAACGTTGTCCCCTTTGCGTCTTCGATCGCTCTTCTCTTTCCTCTCGTACGCACTTCTGCAAGAAATCACCGCATGTGTTCTTGTGTGAAATTAAAGCACCAGCGGAATCGCCATCATCACATTATGGTCTCACTCGCCGTTTGCCATCTGTTGTCTCCATACTGTACGAAGTCACTCACCCTTGTCCTCGTCCTTGTCCTTTCTGCAAAAAGCGACGCACACTTAATTGCCATCGTCGAAGATTAATTTATAACGACTTTATGGATATTTTAATGTACAAACCGATCAATTATCCACAAGAAACGAGCAAATGATCCCGTTTAATGGCTATCGCGCTACTATTTTCTCACAATGTGGCTTGTCGGAGGCCGAATGCCGCCTATAAATCCCCATAATTCCAATATAATTTGATAGAAAGGCGCGCTGACAAGTTAATGGGGTATTCTGATGGAGGAATCTCGAATCATCGAGAAACGTAAGGCGGAATCGAAGGGTAAAGACGAGATGCGAGTATCACGGCCCAAGGATGATAAAGGGGTAATTGGAATTAAGGATCCATCAAGAAAGTTTTTTTCCATAAAATTTAGCCGCACAATATATTACATGTAGGGCTGGTTTATTCACCTTCAAGTAACTTTATTTGAACGGTAATTAATTACCATGGATCAACCAATAGCAGATTCTAAATCATAGCAACTACTGGCCAGATAAATTTACTTGAAGGTGAATAAACCGGTCTTAAATTAAAGAGTCCCAGTTTTCTACAATTTGCAATAACTTGTGGTCAATTTTACAATTTTTTACTTGTGGTTGGTACATTTATTGTGAGTTGAAATATGGAAGCAAAATTTACGTTGGATAAAAATATTACTATAATCGCGTCAAAAATAAATTACTCCCTAGGATTTAAGGATATTCGTTACTAGGTTGCCATAAATTTGGTAAGGTTGGGGGCTAGGTGGTTTCTGGTGACAAACAAAAGATATCATAACCGTGTCAAAAATGTAAGGCAGGGAATTCCTTGTAAGAGTTGTAAATGGCTAATTTCTCGCTGGGTGATAGACGTTTTTTCGTTTCACAATCAATTTTGGTTTCTGGCGGCACATTTAGTTGGACTTAATCTCTCAATTCATAGTAACCAACCTTAGACATTCAAAATTACTTTTGAAAATTCTAGTTACACACTAAAAGTTCGAATTCTAGGGAGTAATTTATTCTTGACACGATTGTATGGAGCGATCAAATTAATTTATAATTGAGCCATCCATGGATTTGAATCCTGATATGTCGAGATCTAACCTGTGTTTCAAGCTGTGTTTATTGTAGCGTGGAGTTCAAGTACCGACATACGATTTCGGATTCATGGATAACTCGATTACAAATTAATTTGATCGCTCTTTACTATCTAGTTTGTAAGAATCGTATTCGTTATACCTATGTCGTTAAAATTGTGATATCCAAATTTTTCATTCTCTTTAAATGTTGGTGCTTGTCAGAATCAAATTGTTTTGTATTGCTTGTTTAACAGTTTCTTCTCGAATATTAAATTTTCTCGTTTGAGGTTATGATGAACTGTAACTTGTCAGGAGACCCGGTTTACACAACTCAGTCGTTTCACCTTGTATGTAAAAAAGTAAATAATTTTATGTCTTCCGTACTACTTATCGGTATGGGATTTCCCTTTTTTTTCGATTTAATTTGGATTACTATCGAATAAAAATGATCTTATTGTAACGCAATGGGTAGTAAACTTGAAAAATTGAGTCAAGATTGTCAAGACTGTAGAGCAAATATTCCTTCTCTCGATGCTTCTAAAATCTTCTTGCGATTCGTAACGGCGATATTTGTCAGAATCAACTCGAAGCCGTGTCTGTTTAACAGTTTCTTCTCATCTTCTCAAATATTAAATTTTCTTGTTTGAAGTTTAAGAGAACTGTCACTTGTCAAGAAGCCTAGTTTACATAGCTCAGTCCTAATCATCTTGCGATAGACGACTGTATGTCGCGAATAGGTGATCTACGGTGAGAAAACAGATTTTCGTGTGGGGTACGACATATCGGTACCATCTTCCGCCCAATTTTCTCCGCACCGCTAATGAATAGAAATGGTCTTAATTGCAGCACCATCGGACCGCTTTCCCATTTAGGCATTGTTTGCATCCACCGAGTCAGAATTTTTACTTTTACGTGCGACATGTTCACAGGAAAACTTATAACACTTTCGTTTGCATTGAATGCAATTTGAACAATGGTGGTTCGACGTAACATGGGTAAGATGTTAGTGGCCTCACGTTTGTTTGGCGCACGTTCCGGCATATGGCAAATACAGGAATGTTTGAGCAAGAGGAAAAAAATCCAATGTTCAATATTTCATGGTACTTTTAACGGTCCGCAATAACGAGATTTACGAGCGATGGCTTGATGGACGCGGCGACGCATGGGACAACGCCATATGTTGCACAAACGCAAAAAGAGTCGGTACCGTAACGTTCATTTTGGCGGGTGATGGTCGGGGCTTTGACGGCGCCGCCGTCATTCGCAAATATTTTTACACTGAAGATCCCCTCGAAATTTGGCACCGTCGATACCAAAAAACCAAGACAAATATTGATCTACAGTTTTACAAGATGTAAAACGCTGCTGTCGGGTCACGAAACATCAAAATCTCGACACGAGCGGTATTTGTCACGATTATCTTTCAACCAGTCAAGCGGGAAGATGCACAATTTAAACTGTTTGGTTAATTTGAAGTAAAATAAAACAGAAAGGCTTCTCTCTAAGTCGTTATCTTGGTATTTGCATGCAGATATCTCTTATCTCTCGACCATCGAGAAACTACAGTTGGTAAACAAATTCTACGGCTCTCCTCGCTTGTTGAGTGTTTTTAAATTATTAATAAATATTTTACTACTGTTTATGGACTCCATTATTTCTGGTTGAGAAAACAGCACATTTTTATAAACCGGGTTAGAAGATGATTTCCACACGCGCTTCGATTGCTTTCTCCCTAAACAGAGTGAAAAACAACAAATTCTCACCTCCACGCGGTCATAAAGTGCAAAAACGCGACGACACGAGAATGATAAAATATGACAGGTGGACACGAAAGTCTACACTTTTTTATTAATAACATAAAAATTAATAAAAGTACAGTTTGTAGAAGAAATTTATTAGCTGCTAATGTTAAAACGTCTTTTATGGTCACATTAGCAATTACTAATTTCTTTATTAGTGATAAATCACAGATCGAGGTGATGTATCAAAATATTAACGTTTCTTTCCTGTTTATGGACCCGAATGTGTTACACGGATTCGCTTAGAATTTAGATGGTTCATCACTCGTTTATAACCTTGTTAATTACATTTTTCTTTTGTGCAACGGCATAAAGGTACTATTTGGAAAGAAATTTCTTTTTTTAACGCAAGCTCATCAACTGTTGAGGAAATATCAAACGGTTGTCCATAAATTGACCGAATTAAAATAATTTCGTTATGTTCTGACTCGCAATTAATTATATAATTATTTTGGAAAATACAAATGAGGCGACCGTCTTCCGAGAGTTATGTAAGGAGAGTTTCTCATCAATGTGCCGCAACAATGCAATCCGAATAACTATCGAACACCATAAATTCGGATGGTTTGATGAAAGTCAACTGAATTTCTTCAGGATCACTGCTACTCCTCCAGTGTCGTGATGTCCTCCATCTGTCACCCAAATCCGAGACAATTTCCCACTTTTCTCGGTAAAATATGAGGCAATAACGCCTAACGGAACGCGTGGACATGACTTCATGTTTAAAAACTTAGGTACTTGTAGTTTAATTACCGCTACCACCGAACGGGCCGACGAGAACCTGTTGGAGAGCCGTGTCCAGTTGACGTTTAGTAGCTTTTAAAAAATCGTAAAGGACATTAATTTATCAGGGTCCACTAGTTGGTGATGTGAGATGTGTTTGTTTTTCAGATAAAATGGTCGTGAAGCCGGATCACTTATGGAGGTAGCGGGTTTGTTGTTGATGTTACTGCCATGGCTGGTGAACGCAGTAGTAGGAATGACGGATGGTAGTCTGCACGTCACCAGACAGAATAAGGGCGATGTCTTCCATCCAGAAGGTAAGATCATCTCTATAATTATCAACACTACGTATGCAAACATTTCAATTCCCGCCTTATCAAGATTCCTCCTCCGTTCACGCGCTTCTCGCATCCACGTAAACTGCTGTTGTCAAAAGCTTGTAAAGTTGTCCAAAGCATTTTGAAGGTGTCGGTTTTCATCTGGCACTGTTTCGAATTGTCTTCCATGAAATTTATCCCATTCATCGGTGATGTTTTTCCAGGAGCGAAGGACTGCAAGCCCGAAACCTGCGTGGGACTCAGCAGCGGCACCGCTGCCGCCCTCTCGACGGTCGACCCGTGCACCTGTCGCTGCCACCCTCACTTGCCAGCCTTCAGGGAGGACTTGCACATTTGCGTCGACGACATCCACGGTAAGTCGCGACCGTTGCGGATCCGCCTTTACGCTTTTACGACTCCTGCGAACGTATAACGAAGCGCAATTAGGATTCATTTAATTCAGTTATTTCTTTAGAGAAAATTCATTTATACAGAACGACCGTTGCTGACGCGGGAGAAGAATGCCAGGGACTAACGAGACAAATAATTGTTTAATGGGTGTATTTTATGGCGCGGACTTGGACAATCCCGTGGGGAATTCGAATGGTTTTATAATCATTCTTTTTTTTTCTGAGACGTGTCATTTATATAAAAGCTAGCCGCGCCTCGACTTCGACAGAATGATGGCTGAAATTTGCATGACGGTCATAAAACTGACAGGTCACGGTGTCAGAAGTTATAAGTCATCGTGAACAATTATTGAGCGTTAAAATCAAGTGCGTTTGCTACAATGTCGATAAAAGAAACTTGATGAAAGTGTCGAACTTTTGTTGAAGTTGTCACACCATGATGAGTGATGACACGGTTTTTTCTCCATTTATGATGTTCGACATGAAAAACGTCAGTAGTTTTCAGTTTGTAGTTTAAAAAAAGAAATACCATCACGAAGTACTGGCTCTCCCACTTCCATTTAAGTCGAGATAAATATTTCTTGATCGGGAGAGATTATGGAAAAATGGTGCAGAGTGCAAGAAGCCGCACCTCTAGATCACACATACTGTGCAGTAATGATGTTTGATATTTTCACTTACAAGTTATACCATCTTTTTTCAATTAAAAAATGCAACAAGAAGTAAAATTATTGCTAATTTGAAACCTTATTACAATGTACTCGAGTACGTAGTTTTTTTAAATGGCAGTAATAGGAGTTGAAGTTACTCAAACAACAAAGTAAGAGGGACAATTTTAATATTAATTGGGATGAGTGAAATTTTGAAATAACAGTCGCTAAAAATGTGAAAGTATTTTAAAAATATTTAAAAAATTGCATCATCAGTAGCTATTATAGGTCGATGGCTTCACAATTAGAAATAAGTTGTTTACAAATACTTTTTGCAACTTGGATGAAAATTTCAGATCAAAATACGGGCTTGTTTATAAACTCTTAATTTGTAGTTGTTTGTCAATATTAATAAATAATATAATTATATCGCTTTCTAAAACTAATTTGTTTTTAATAAACAAATTTGTAATAGGATGTTTATTGATCGTTAATCATTAATCAAGAATCGTCCAAATAAACTTTGAAGGAATGTAATTTAATTAGAAAATCTTATAAATGAACAAAATTCAACAATTGTGTGCGGAAAATGTGAAAGTATTTAAAAAAGTGATATAATCTGTTTATATTAATTTGATTTGTTTATAATTTGCTTTAAAAAATCCAAACATTTTTTTAACATGTAAAATGAAAAACATAACCTGTTTTTTTTTGTTTTATTGTTTTTACATAGAGTAAGATGTTCACAATTTTTATAAAATTTACAGGGTTATTATAAATGATTGTGATCCAAGTAGGCGTAGTGTAAAATTTATGGTTGCCGCTCCATATAAAAAACATCAAAATGGATATGAATAAGTGAGTAGGTACACACCGTTCACACACAGGAGTTAAATTGGGTGCAAAACAACTCAATATTTTTAGAAGTGGTTGAAAAACAATTCAATATTTTTGGATTCAATCGTTAATTTAAAAAAATAAATAAATAAAACCTTCATCACTGCACTTTTCATCTAAAAAATGACACTGACAGTGATAAAAATTGACAGTTCACATAACATGGGCATAGCATGCCTCCACTACAATCATTTACAATAACCCTGTACTTTAAAGTCTTAATTTGTTTATTCTTAATAAACGAATTTATGATCGGGTATTTTACTATGTATTAATAAAATCTTCTTAGAAAAGAAACATCATTAAAGAAATATTTTTTTTTTAATTAATAGATTTTTTTTGGTACATTTTCTTAAAATTTTGTCCTTAAGTTTTTTTTTAAGTTATGTAAGTATTTTTATTTTTTCAAAATTGAATTCAAATTTGTTCGCAAATTATTAAAAATAAACAATTTGTCGATTAGAAACAAGTGTTATTCCCTTGGAGTCATATCTGGGGAGTATGGCTGACGAAGCATAACTTCATATTAGTTTTTTTTTGTCAATTTAATTATACGGGAACTTAGAATGTAGAATGAAATTCTTCGTTAATCGGTTTTCTTTATAGAGATGCTAACGACGAGAGTAGTCTTCATTATTAAGTTTTTTCTTCATTAGATTAAAAAAAAATGTCTTTTTTTTATCGACCAAACTTCAGTTTCAAAACTTTTGTCGATTCTTTTAGTTGTCAAAAATAATCAGCCATTCTTGATATTACGCAAAACCGCATCCATCCATTTGTGACGGACAAAATCATTTGAAACAAAAGCACATGAATATGAGAGATATTTTCTATCTTCAGGAACAAATTTCATTTAGAGAATGAAGGAAAAGTGTCCAGTCGATAAATTATTTGCTTTAGGTACTTGGATTTTTCCAATGAAAATTGTCCGGAATTAGGACATAAATAAAAACAATACAACAATAAAAACTTTTTTTTTTATTCCATATTTCTTTTTCCATTAATCCAAATTCAATTTTGTTGGATTAAATTAATAGTTATTAAGGTAGTATTAAGGGTGTTATAAGGTTGATAACGCGTGAGGTCGGCAGAGTGAAACCCAAGGGCCTTTGGCCTGAGAGGAGCACGCCGACCGAGGGCGTATCATTATAACACCCGTGGTGCCTTCAACGCTTAATGTTCGACTAGTTTCATGTGTTTTTGGATTGCCAATTATTTTATTAATTTATACCAGTCAGAGGAAATTGTTTGCAAATACATTAAACCTGGTCGTAACTAAGTAACAAAGAACTTATAACGCCCTAAAGCCTGTTATTTGAAGATAACGCCCTAGGCCTAGGGTAGTAACGCATCAGAAAACTAGGTCATTATCGTTCGAGAACAACAAAGTCGTACATTAAAAATAAAATGTCGTAAAATTTAAATTTAAATTGATCAACAAGATAGGATGGTTGTTTACGCGGATAATTTGGAACAAATATTGTTTCAATCAAAAACTCCAAGACAAGGTATATTATAATTATAAAACACAAAACTCCGCCTGGTTTAAAAATGGTAAACGGTGTCGTTTATTATTTTGAAAATGATGAATCTAATGTATGTATGTACAGGGTTATTCTAAATGATTGTAGTCGAAGTAGGCGTGAAAACTGAATGTAAAATTTATGGTTGTCGCTCCACATAAAAAAATCATCAAAATGATGTGTTAAATTGGGTGCAAAGCAACTCAATATTTTTAAAATTGATTGTAGAACAACTCAATATTTCTGGATTCAATGGTTAATTTAACAAAAATAAATAAAATCCTCATCACCGCACTTTTCACCTAAAAAATGACAGTGACAGCGACACAACTGACAGTTCACATGAAAGCGGCAAAAACGTAATAACATGGTCATGACCCACTTCGACTACAATCATTTAGAATAACCCTGTACTATCCAATGAGAAACCTACGTTTATTGTTATAACCATGGATACATAAAATATTTCCAGAAAGAATTTTGACAACTCTAGGTGGAGAGAATAGTATTTCAAACCAAGGTAAGAAAGTGCTTTCTTGCAGACCGCAGGCAAAGATTATAAACCGAGCCGTAGCCGAGGTTTCTAAGTGCCTAAAGTCTGCAAGGGCACTTTCTTAACAAGGTTTGAATACTATTTTTTCCCTACCGGCACAACTTCGATGAAAAAAGTTAAAAAAAGATGGTTATATTCCTGATTAAAACGAAAATTTTGGGAATTGAATAGTAGGCTGGGTTATTTGTTTAATTAACTTGTCATCGCATTTGAAGATTTGACGTTTGTTCGAAAATTTGAAATAAACAGGGTAAAGTAATCTACCTACCTACCTTATCTGTTTATTTTCCCGATTATATGATTGATCTACCAACTTGCTTTATTGAATTGGCTTTCATTTATCAATAACTTATTGCACTTTTGACACTTTTGACATTTGTATTTTGGTACAGTTTTACCATAAACATTTCATGATTAACTTTCTTACCTTAGCGAGAAAGTTGAATTTTCTCACCTCAAATGAGGTATCCACAGCCTACATTTCTAACCGGTAGAGAAAAAAAATACCGAGCGATCATTTAAAAAATAAATCGAGTTTGCTTTGGAGCCTATGCTATAGCATGGGTTGTCATAGGTAACACGCCGACTCGATTTATTTTTTAATTGATCGCACCGTATTTTCGGTAGGTATTACAAAAATAGCAAAATTTTTATTCGAATTACTACATTTTTATAAATAAAAGTTCAGTCTGTTGAGGAGTTAAAATTCTATGGTATTGATATGTATTTTTAAAAGACTTCCCCTCATCTTCGACACGGGCGATTAATAACTTTGTCAGCAATGCATTCAAAATAATTTCGGATAGAATCTCTGCATTGGGATATTATAAGTGAAAATTCCTGCCCGCTTGTCAATAACGGTTCCCGATTGTTTATCATCCACAGTTGAAATACGTGGAGAAGCGGCGACGTCAATAGTTCCGCGAATCCTTTCAACCACAATCTCAATCGATCTAACAGCTTCTAAAAACGGCCATTCTAGCAGCGTTCTTAGATTTATCAAAGCCGATTACAGCCTCCTGTCACGCACTCGCAGGATTCCCGCGAAAAAACACGCTTCACCGGTCGTTTACCACCATTGTCCTCCGCATCCCTTATCGAAACGACGAAAGTGACTTTCACCAAATCCGATTCAGCCAACGCCGCGTTCTCATCGCTTCCGGTTCTGCCGCGCGAGAAACGAATTCGCAACAAATGGCGTCACCGAAGCCGCTCGGGATTGATGATTGCCTCGCAAAAATTTGTTTCAATTATGTACGCTCACGACTGGTATTATATTCAAATGTGGACTCCTGAGAATGGGTATTTCGTCCGGGGAAAAGTACAGTAGGGTGAATAGCCTAGAGAATGAACACTGACCAGTAAATGAACGAAAGTCTGGTTTTTCGTTGAAAATAAGAAATCAGTAGCTTTTAAATAGTTCGCGCATGCTTTTGGCAAAAGTTACACGTGCGCAGTATTTTGTTCATTCATTAGATTAATTTTAACATCCAACTGTGCTTTGTGGATATTCGTCAGAAGTGGTGTGGGTAAGCAGGCGAGAGGCTGGGAGCCATTTTGTTTAAGGTAAGTTAGATATACTTATCTAGAAAACCATATTTTAAAACCAAATTTGAAGAAAATAATGAAACCTAGAGTAAGTAAAGTAAAGTAAATTGAACAAATTAACAATTTGTGCAGAAACAGGTTGATTTTTCATGTAAATTTGCAATATTAAGCCACGTTCAATAACTGGTTCCAAAGAATGGGTGATATCTAGTAAATGAACGCCCTGTTCATTCACTGGGTTTTTGCGTTTTTTATGAAATCAAGCGAAAATTTGCCTTATTAATTTCTGCTTATAGGGTTATCTTTTAATAAAATTATTTTCAACGTCAATTGTAGTCAGCCAGTTAATGAACGCCGCTTAAATTTAGTTCAGTCACTGAACAAGATGTGTTCATTAACTGGAATTTTATATTTGGACCTAATAGTTTTTAATAAAATTAATTGATATTAATGAAAGTATTTATTTGCATCTTATTTCAGATGAGTGAAGAGAAGTCTGTTCGAAAACTACCTCAGAAAGCTGCCAAAAAATACTGTCGATTCCGGTATGGAGAGGATGTACTTGCTAAAGCCATCCAAGATGTAAAAGACGGCATTGAATCTTTGAATTCGGCTTCAAAAAAATATAACATTCCCAAGTCAACACTTCATAATAAAATTAACGCGAAAACTCCTAACATTAGGAAAATGGGTCCTAAGCCAGTATTAGACGAATTCGAAGAAAGCCGTTTGGAACAGTGGATACTTGCCAAAGCCAAATTGGGATTTCCGATGCATCCATCCGAAGTAAAAGACGCTGTACAGAAGATTTTGACAGAAACTAATAGGCCAAATCCTTTTAAAAACAATAGGCCTGGAGAAAAATGGCTTAAATTATTTTTGCAAAGGCATCCAAACATTGTCAAACGTAATACTGAAATTATTTCCAAGTCGCGTGCTGCGGTAACTGAAACTGCTATCAGAAAATGGTTTCAGGACTTGAAACAATACTTGTTGGAACACGATCTTCTAGACATGATGGAGTACCCCTGTCGGATATATAACGCAGACGAAACTGGAGTAAGGACTTGCGTAAAATCAGGGCTGGTGTTGGGACCGATCTCCAAAAATTTCAAAAATTTTTATGAGATCTCATCTGGAAACGAAAAAGAATCCATTACTGTGTTGTGCACTTACAGCGCTTCCGGAGTTGCAGCTCCACCCATGGTGCTTTTTCCGTACAAAAGGATTCCCAAGGAGCTGGCTTTGTCAGTTCCAGGTACCTGGGGGACTGGACGCTCAGACAGTGGCTGGATGACCGCCGCAACTTTTTTTGAATATGTTGCCAACGTATTTTACAACTGGCTTGTCGAAAAACAAATTACATTTCCGGTAATTTTATTTATTGACGGACACAAAAGCCACTACAGTATCGAATTGTATGAATTTTGTGTGAAGAAAAAAATTATTTTATATTGTCTCTATCCGAATTCCACACACATCCTTCAACCATGTGATGTTACGATATTTAGACCCTTAAAAGTTGAGTGGAAGAAAGTTTGCCAAGCCCACAAACAAAAAACTAGCGCATCTATAACGCGCTACAACTTCTGCCCTCTGTTTAAAGAAGCTTTTGAAAAAGCATCGCAGCCCAATACCATAATAAAAGGTTTTGAAATCTGCGGTCTTTATCCATTAAATCCGGACAATGTAGATTTTTCGAAATGCATATCCACTAGAAGGAATGAACTATTTCCAAAACCCAAAGTAGGTGACAATGAACTGACGTTTCAAGACTGTAAGTCGTGTTTAAAAGTAATGAATCACTTCCTTGGTACTGCAAAACTTGCTGAATACGAGGATCTAGAAAATAACGCCAGAAGCGAAGATACTACTTACGCACTTTGGAAGTTCTGTGCAGATTTTAAGAATAAATCTGACAGTAATAGTTCTACAGCAAACGAATCGGAATTTAATTTTGACAATGGCGGGATTGCTCAACAGGAGCCTACGTACGAAGACTTCACAGAAACATTCTTGAATGATTTGCCGTTTGAAATCGATGGCGTTTTATACCCGGCATTTGACAATAATGACGATTACGCAACTGGCAAGAAAAAATTAGAAGAGCTAGATGATGCAAACCAAATCACTTTTTCAAACTGTGATTCGAAAAATAGTGACAATCTATTCAACAGATTTGAACCTGTTGACAGTATAAATGGAACTACTGACTTTCTAAACTGTGATACGAAAAATAGTGATGATCTAATCAAACCTGTTGACAGTATAAATGGAACTACTGAAATAAAAGAATTTGGTGATAAAAATGAAACAACTGAATTCACGAATTTATCTTCAGAAGAATATACAGTAATGATTAAAGTTATCATGGAAATTATTCTAGACAGAGTTTTTGAGACTGTTGAAAAGAAGAAACCGTCTCACTCAACTGTGATTTATACACAAGATACCTCACACGGGGGAATCGAAAATATTAAAAGTGATAAGAAGATACAAGTTCTTTCAAACATTATTGTTAGAGAAAAGACTGATATTGAAGTTTGGGAAAAACATTTACATTGGCCCCATCAAAACGAAAAAGTTTGTAAACGCAAAAATGCTAAAAAAATGCCTTTCGCAATTACATCGTTAAAATGGTTAGAATATTACGAGCAACAAGACAAAGCAAAACAAGAGAAAGAAGAAGCAGCAAGACTCAGAAAACTTAAAAAAGAACAGAAGGCAAGTACTTCCCAAGCTGAAAAAAATATAATAATCAAAAGAAAGCGAGAGAGAAAAGACAAAAATAAAACAGTAGGAACAAAAAAAATCAAAAAGGAAAAACATTTTCAAGCAAAAGAATTGAAAAAGACTTCAAGTAAAGGAGAGAGAAGAGAAGACGAGAGTAGTTCCAGCGGATCCGACGATCTGACGGAAGTAGAAGAGAACCAAAGAAACAGTACCAAAAACAAATCAAAACATGAGAAGGAAGAAGCAGCAAGAGTCAGAACACTTAAAAAAGAGCAGAAGGCAAGTTCTTCCCAAGCTAAGAAAAGTATAATAATCAAAAGAAAGCGAGAGAGAAAAGACAAAGATAAAACAGTAGGAACAAAAAAAATCAAAAAGGAAAAACATTTTCAAGCAAAAGAATTGAAAAAGACTTCAAGTAAAGGAGAAAGAAGAGAAGACGAAAGTAGTTCCAGCGGGTCCGATGATCTGACGGAAGTAGAAGAGGAACAAAGAAACAGTACCAAAAACAAATCGGAAAATTTGACCGACAAAAATTTAGAGACAAAACAAATTCTGAAAATAGGAGACTACGTTGTTGTGAAATATGATGATAAGTTTTATCCAGGATTGATTAAGGCAACTGATCGAGAAGAATACGAAGTTAGCGTAATGAAACACAGCTCTAACGGAAAATGGAAGTGGCCAAAATTAACAGACCAAATTTGGTATAAAAAACATCAAATTATCAAAAAAATTAAGCAACCGAAACCTCTAACCTCTGGGGGTTTTTATAACGTCCAGATGTAGATCTACCTGTTTTAATTCTATTTTTGTACTAATTTTTATATAAAATACAAATTCATTAAACATGTTGTTCATTTACTGGCTTTTTTTCGTTCATTTACCAGATTTTATTGTTCATTCACTAGATTTTGGGACATTTTAAAAACATTATTTTTTATGAAACAGTTATAACACAATAATAATAATTTTTTTGTGCTTGATCATATTTTAAATATTTAAGAATTCCAACAAAAAATTTTAATATCACATAATGTCACAACCAAAAGTAAATGTTGCCGTCGAAAGTTAGAGTAATCCTTAATTGTTCATTTACTGGGCGATTCACCCTACTACCGACCGTTGCTTTAATAACAGCGACGTATGGATTTCATATCGGTTTTTATTGGTACGCCCGGTACGACCATAAAGACACGGTTTATGGTGATGAGGAGCTCGTGCTGCTTATTCATGCAGGACTCCATCGATAATCGACAATAATTAGTACTGCTGCCTAAGTTCTTAAGTACAAACTGTGGGTTGCTTCGCGCTTAGCCTATCGCAAAACATAAAATGCATTTTGCATGGTGCTGACAATGATAATAACAATAGATGAATAGATGTCCCGGTGTTGAACACTACTCTAGATCTGTGGTAGCACACTCTACAGGTGAAATTTCAGCACCACAAGACAAGAGACAACTCAAATCGTGTTGGAGCAATTCGGGTTGACATTTGCGGTAAACAGAGAAAGAAGATCGCTGCCGTTTAACGGACTTGTGCATAATGAAATTATCAGTATTTTTATTAGGCAGGTTGTCACAACGATGGCAGAGCTCTAATGAAGCATGACTAATCGCATCGAACAGATGGGCAAGTCGCAGGTTTACGATTCCCGTAAGTCGAGCGTTTGCTCGCCTCTGCAAACACCATCGGGATTGCTTCCGAATGGCGTGGCCATTTTTCATGTCCGTGTCTTTTTGTGGGTTCGGTAGTCGCTGCTGTACACGACGAGGAAGTTATAATACGTCGTGACAAGATTTTTCAACTCCGTCAGTTGAGACATCTTCAACGAAATCAGCTTCTCGCGGTTGAGGTTCAAATAGTGGGTGACTAATCGAACTCCATATGCAGAGAACACCGAGAAATTGTTGACCGATTAATAAGTGCCACGAACATTAAACATGAAGAAAATTATATAAAAAATAGAGATGTTCCATTATCTTGGAGGTTGGTTGTTATACTTCCAGATCTTCCTAATTATAATACCTATTATTCTGTAGAAATATAAAGGGATGCAAAAGAAATTAAATATGTAATTTAATAGACAAATGAAACTGGTCTTTTTATGGTTCTTAGAAAAATATAAAAAATTACAATTTCTGCATTTAAAAAAAATATATTTTCAAAACTGGTCATAATACGAGTAGATGTTGAAAAAATTATTGTTGTAACGTTTTGTAAAGGTTATAAAAATATAAATCTACCAATATGTTGAGATCAGGAAGCAGTATAAGTGGATAAATACCAGCTCTCTTAAAATACAAATTCTTAAGAAATATCAGCTGAATTCACTCTAAACATGCAATAACTGGTGCACTATATAATAGCTGCATATTCCAGTTTGAATCTTGTAATTGCATTAAACAACTAACGGTAAATTTTCGTGTTTACGGATTCCTTAGATCTTAGAGTTTCTAAGAGTACGCTTAGAACTTTTAATACTTAATCTTGAACCGGGTTAAAAAGAAAAGAATTGTTCAGAAATCCTTTTTTACCTTTAATTCTATTAACGGACAAAAACAAGTAAAAAAATCAAGTAGGTAAATCAAACAGTCAAATGATACTGTCAATTTCATTCGTATGTGTTATTTGTTTTACAAAACGTTTTCGAAAATAGCTCATTTAATAGAAACACAACGTATAAAAATTTTAATTTTGATTGGATGCTGGAATAAAACTAGATAAAACAAGCTCGGGGATGGCAATTCGAACATTTAATTCCATAATTTTAAGTACTTAGTAAAGTTTGTCCAGCGAGAGATTGGTTGACATAAACATCACTAAATTCTACGTAGAGAAAGTAATATCTAGCGCACCTAATAGTAGCTTATTTAACGAATTCGTGTGTAAATTGGGCTTTTTTGGCATCAGTGGACCCACGAGTGCCAAAAAAAAGCCCAATTTATACAAGAACGAGTTGAATAGGTTTTTTTGTTTGACGTTTCGTTTTGACATTTATCAAAATCCGCTCACACAGGAAAAATTTCTCAAATTCTGACAGTGTCGAACAAAAAAATTTGAAATATATCCTTGAAGCAGTAACATTGTATTTCAGGGCAAATTATACTCTAATTAATGTATTCTAGTGCCTTTTGTAGTGTTGGTTTAATTTAATACAATTTAAAATCTCCCATTCTCTAGCTGGACGAAGTATAACACAGTTTTTGACTTGTTTTTGTTAGTTATAAAATTTATTTTTTCCGACTTTTTTTTTCTCAAAAATTTCCTTTTGTAAGATAACAAGATTTTTATACTGTCGTTTAGACTATTAAATGGGCTATCAGAATCAAGAAAAAAAATAGGAGGTTTCCATTAAAAAAAAATATCGATGACGTCATAACTCCAAAACAAATGACTGCTTGGAATTATATTTGGTACATACTGAAATATGTATTTTTATAAACTAAAATCGACCCGTCCAAAGATTTTTTTGAAGAAAAAAATGTTTAATTTTTAATGAATTTATTCCACACTTTTGCCACTCACTGTATTACCAATTTGTTTAACTTTTTGATGTACGTTTCGTATTAACGATCCATCTAGGTAATATAGAATCGGGCGTAGCTAGATAATTAGAGTGCAATCTAATTAGATTGTTCTTGGGAAAATCTTGCGATAATAATAATTATTCAACCTGTGAATGTGGGTAGGCGAGAAGAGTTTAAAGAAAGTACCTACATAATTCTACTAACTAAATATGTTTACGTCAAGGATTATTTACCAAATACACAAATTATGTACCTAATAAAGTTTTTGTACTCTGATTTACACAAATTATTTGATTATCAGTCTACATTTTAATCAGGTCTTTTGTCACCGGAGCAATCTTTTCTTTACACCAACAATTTACGCGCGCCGTTAATCTTCCGGCGTCTTACTCTCTCCCGACTTCCATTTTAGTACGAATCCCCAGCGACCACACGTACTATTAATCTTTGCGGTTATGTCGCCATCTCATGTAAAGGAAGACAGTTTTCGAGTTGTTTTAGTGGTGGATAAACGTGGGAAATACCCGAAGGAGAAAGGGTCGTAAATTGCGAACCGTTTACTCTGTGCGAGGGAGCTTCCCTCGAGAAACCGTTTAGAAAAAAGAATGGCTTAAACGACGTCAACGTGCTCATAATTGCAAACAATCCGAACGATCTCTGCGAGAAATGCACAAAGCTGTCAGCAGTTAACTCGTCTCCAGCTAAGCTCCTCTTAATCACGCAAAAAAATTAAAACTCCCCTTCGACGACTAATTAGAAGCGGCATGGCATTCTTCCTCCGTCGTAGAAAGCCGTCGAGATCCAGATTGGCGACGGTTATTGTAGCGTCAGCTGCAGCAAATCGGGAATGGTAAAGCTCCAAAGACGTCAGAAACGCAGGAAGTTGACGGAATCTGAGGCATGTTCGATTGATGATGATGTTCTAATTCTTGTTAACCGTACGAAACGTGTTCGAATGCGGTACTTCATATTCTCGCAATTATTATATTGGAACTCTCACAGTTCTTCCGTCGAGCACGCCGAGAAAAGACGTCATTAAAATTATGTCGGTACGAGACGAATTGCCGTCGAGGCTGGTGCATCAGAGTCTTCAACCGTGAAAGAGACGGTTAGAAATGGTATGCTGAATGGAAAGAATTGAATTCTTCAGATCAGAAGAGAATAAGAAGGAAGGGAAGAAGTATGTATGTACTTGTGTGGTACTAAAAAAATGCAATGTAACACTTCAGTGACCGACCAAGTATGAATCTGCAACGTCTTTATTTGGTCATGTAGGTAAGAATCTCTCTAATTGTAGGAATTTAATATTCGAGGAGATAAAACTGTCACGAGAACCTGAACCATTAGTGCTGTACAACACCTAATGCCTTGGATACAACTTTATCGGGGATCATTTGTCCGACACTTCAGCAGTACCATCAATCCCAGCACCCATCTCGTTAATCCCGGTAACGGCACCGGTAACGTCATAATTCACGGCGCATCTGCATGCCAAGCCACTAAACCCACCCGATGCGGATCCGCTCGAATGTCGCTACAAGGCTGTTCGTGACTGACCTGACCTGCCTCACCATGACCCACGTGCGGCTCTCCTTCGACGACAAATCACGGCCGTCCTGGCAACAACGTCGGTGATTTACTCGCCCATCACGAACACAATAAGGAAACCTGTCGATCCTGACCGTTGGTCGGCAATCCTCGATTATAAACAATACAGATGCGGTACCCTTTACCGGAGATGAGTCCGATCCGACGTGACCGGATTCGAAAAGAAAATTCGATTTATGCGAGATTGCTAAACAGCACAGTTAGGAATTATTGTTGTGACCTGCGATTGTGTGAGTGACGACACTGCGTGGGTTCCGGGGATTTTTCTTTTGGCGCCAAAGTGACGCACGACTTTTACCGAGGAGGTGCGTTAAGCTCGAACCGCCCCCTCGCCGAACAACTGCAATTATGGATTCGTGGAGTTCATCCCCTCGAACTTTCTAAACTAGCGGAAAATCGACCGAACGATCGTGACAGCTCTTTGCATTACCGACCGTTTTTTTACCGGATTCGTGTGTTTTTTGACAACGAAAATAAACGAAACCGATGGAAAGAGTACTTAATGATAATGTTTAGTGTAAAGTTCGCATTGCGTTAGACTAATTGTTTTAATAGGACCTTGCCACCGCAAATTATGGATTGCCGCGTGTAAACCATCATAATTACAGTCATTGATGAATCACTGCTAGTTTTATGTTCACCAAGTGCCATTACAATTGTCTGAACTGGCCATCACTAGGACAAACAAACTCAAACCGCACATTTGCTGTTACGTTAGCGATTTGATCATTCAATTGTACTGGTGCGTTAGGTACGCTTCTTGTGAAACATGCACTACATTTTAGGTAAGGTGTCACAATAACAAAATTAACCATCAGTTCAAGAAAAAAACAATAATAGGACGAAACAAATAAAACAGTCAAAAGAATGTTATTAGAAAAATAAATAAGAAAATGACTAGGAACAAATTGAGGCATACAAACACCGTTCGCGTTGTTTTGGCATAATGGGAGGCAATTATTATTTTTTTAACGTTCGACACACTGTTTAATGTTCGTCACTAAAGTGCCTAACATGCGGACCTATCAAAATGAACATAACCAATGGTAAAACTGACGACAATTCACTAGACATTGACGTTATGTATAACCTCAAACATAGAAAAATGTAATCTAATTCAACAGACAGATTTACCACCAAATTAAATTAAGCAAAAATGAATAGGCAATTTTTCCATTTTTGAATTTTTTTATATCTCAGTTTAATTTGTAATGAGATGTGTTAGAAATATGTATGTATATGTACCGTCCTTTGCAAAAAAATTGAGTGCATCATAAAAATCAAGAACACTGAAATTTCCTATTTTCAACACATGTAAATCAGGCTTTTCTGACTTTTAAGGGCATGCTTTTTCAAATAGGTTATGTCTGACACAAGAAATGTCATTATGTCTGACGTAAGAAATAAAATGTTTTGACATTTTCCTTGTCTCGGTAATCTCAAAATTAACAACAAGAATGATGAATTAAACTATAGAAAATTTTATGTACTCGATTTTTTTCCAAGTGACTGTAGGTACAGTTGCGGCCGTTGAAATCTCAGACAGGAAAGATTCAAACAATAAATTTCGAAATTTGATTTGCGTAAACAGGATTTTCATCAAGGATTATAAAGTCAGTGTCAGTATTTGACATATTAGGGCAGAATCGCGCCTAACTTTTGAAATGCCGCAATTATCTGATTTGCAAAAATGTGTTTGACTGAGGGACGGTGTAAGTATAAGAGCCATTGCGAGAGAAATTAATGTGGATAATGTTTGAGTGACATTTTGAGAAACGTCACTTTCAATCCCATTTACAAAGCCGAAAGTTTGGCATTGTCAAAGTGTCTGAGTTTTCAACGGCCGCAACTGTATATGCACATTAAATGTAATATTTCAAGTACCTGTAACATTTCAAATTTATCTAGTGTTTAAGAATACGTGGGAGGATTGGGGCAATTATTTTGCTTTCCAAGAAAAATTGTGGAATTCCCTATTCATTTTTGCCTTGTTTATTAGCCGTTCACGATTGTTTTAAACACGCAGCACGCCAAGATATTTTTTTGTTAGATTGGCGTCAGGCCCTGTCATATGACGTTTCGTTTTTAAATATTCGCCTTGTTGTCAATTCCGTCATTAATTTAGTTAATCATAATTTACCCATTTTAATATACAGGTCGCTATAAATGACTGCTCCATTGCAGTTTGCGTTGAAAACCCACACAAATTTTGGATGTGCCGCCAGCCTCGCAACGTTAGACAAACTACAGAGAAACTAAACTATAGTAGGTAGACAGATTTCCACTACTGCCGGTAGCGCCACCTATCGGCGATACTAGTCTCATTCATGTTATGAGGCTTGCGGCACATTCAACTACGTCACCAACGCCTACTGCTATGGGACAATCATTTATAATGACCCTGTAATAGGAATGTTCTTAAACGAGAACTGCGCTACAAATGTGTATGTTTCTTTTTGGTTAAAATTTTAAATTATTTTTCCTAATGCGTTCAATTATTTAAAAAATGTAGCAAACTGGCAGCAGTGTTCGGTTCACTTATAACCTAAAATAGGTTTATTATGGCAAATCACAATACTGCCAACTAAAATGTCAGATTTTCATAGACAGTCCGAATTTAAAACAATCGTGTATGCTGGCTGTATAAATGCAAAATTTCCATGACCTCCCATTAGGCTGAAACAACGTGAATGCGTTTTAAATGAAATTGAAAATTGAATTGAATTATAATTACTATAACACAAATAATAAAAATAACAGAAACAAGCGATCATCAATAAGGAGGATATACTCGTTCTATTGCGGCCAAAAAATTTCGTCCGTCACTTTCAAGGCCCTGACATGAAGTGTAAACTACCCTTAAGCACCAATAACCTCGCTTTGTTATCGTTATTGTCATTTTGACAATCTGTCATTCAGTCCATCAGTTCAAATTTTGTGAATACAAAGGACAAGTTCCACTCTTACACAATTACCACACGACCGCTAGTCGCTAGTGGCACTAGAGACTAGAGGCAGACTTGCGGCTATTTTTGGATTAAAGTACCAAACAGAGAACCGTGGAAATTACGAGTATGCCGTAGTTTTTAAAAAATCAAACGAAAAACATTAAGGCAAAGACAAGGAAATGAAACATTTATTTTTGTTTAAGTACTTAGCTAAATCAAAAGATAAAATGAATGAAGTTTAAAATCAATACTTGGTCATTGCTCCATTGGCGTCAATAACTCGTCTTACACGACGCGAGATGGAGAGGCATAAATCTCTGTGATAATTCCTATGTAATGATTGCCATGCATTAGTAATCGCAGTTAAAAGTTCTGCCCTATTCCGAATTACTTGTCGTTGTTGCAAATTACGAACCAAAAATCTGGACTGCGACTTGGCCAATCAAGAACGTTTATGCTACCTTCTGCTACCCTATGTGCTGAATGAATTGAACAATTGTCTTGTTGAAATATGAAGTTAAAATTCGGAAAAATTCTTGAAACTAAAGGCATCATCACGTCTTCAAGAATCCTAACATAAACATCACTGTTGAGCCGATCTTCTAGAGACAACATTAGCCCAGGTCTATCTACTAAAATCCATGCCCATATGTTTGCCGAAAATCGACCGCTCCTTTCCGTTGTATTTGCTTGTATTTACCCCTTCAACAGCCGTCATAAAAGGGCTATTGCGTAATCTATTGAGAAGCATATTATCTTCTTCTGCAGTAAATGTGCTAGGCCTCCCTGAGCCTTGGCGTCTTTCAATAGTTCCATTCCATTTTGTCTCCATTTCTGAAGAATGGACGAAATTGTACTTTTAGGTATACGAAGGTCCATCGAAATCTGAGCTTGGGACATTCCTCTTTGTGCAAGAGTTACTATTTTGATTTTATTAAAATTTGATACCGATGGCATTTTGCTTGACTTTCAAAAGTGACAAGTAAAAACATCAATCATAATGACAATAAGGAATGGACTACACCGATTTTTTTGAAATGACGGAAAAATGACGGCCGAAATTTTTTGGCCGCCATAGTACATACATACAGGGTGATTCCTGAAATAAGTTTGGAAAAAAAACCGGTAATTGGTAGTGATGAGAAGTCATTGACAAAAAATTTTTCTTATAAAAGTTTTTTCGTTTTCGAGATACAAATGATTGAAAATTTGGTCAAAATTGCTAGTACGCTGCTGAGTTAAAGGTGATTACCTGATTATCTTCGTAGTTTAGCAACACTAATAATCAAAGGTGCCCGTCAGTCACAAACACAAGCTTACTCCTCTCGATCATTTCCATAGAAACATTTACAAAGGAGTGTGCCTGCACCTACGACTTTATTATGGAGTTGATGTAACAATGGTTGCTAATGAAGTGAACAAATTCGGACAAATTTTCCGTATTCATTGGCGTTGGAAATACAAGGATAAAGGGTAATTTCCATCCTTTTGATTTCACCTCCAAAAGTCATTTACGCAGAATTATTTTGTGTCAAGGATACTCCACATTTTTTTTCCAAACTTATTTCAGAATCACCCTGTATGTACTCACAAAGCACAAGGAGAGTGGAAAAAATAAAATAATTTAATCTTTAAAGTTATAAAAAGAATTAAAAACATTATCATTTAGATAAAAACAGCTTCGATTAGTAAGCAAAAAAAATTAATATGGAAAACCATGTGAAAATAGAAAAATTATAAAAACTTATGGAAAATTCTTCAAAAACAAAAAACGGTAAACACATCAATAAGCAGGAGAAGAAATAATATCTATAATTTAAAGTAAGGAAAGTTAGCACTGATTGAAAATCAAAACAAAAGGATAAGTTCGCCTAAGAGAATGAGTAAGATAATACCTACCTAAGCACGTAATAGTTATTTGGATCACAAGTCCAGAAAATGATATTTTGCCAGTGTGAGTGATATTGCGTAGCCGAGGCAAAGCAACACGAGCACTCGCAAAACATTTTCTGGACGTGTAATCCACAAAATTTTTCATGCCGACAAATTTAATTAAATTGAAATGAAAAGAAAGAAAAGCAAAAAAAAGAAATAATACGCAAAGCAGGTGAGAAAAAAAACTCAAAAAATGAACTAATCTGGGGAATGAAAACGGAAGAGAGAGAACGTTAGAAAAATAGATGCAGGAAACGACTATAATACTAAAAATTGTTAAAGTGGGGATAACAGAAACAAAAAAACTGGAGGATACGTTCAAATATTGTTTTGAAGAATAAAATCGAGAAAATACAAATACATATTATTAAATATGAGTTAAGATAAAATAAAAGTTTTATTCTGAAGAATAAATAACAATAGCTTAGAGATTAAAATATCTAAAACGTTACGTGAATAAAAAGATGGAATAGTGAAAATAAATATAAATAAATACAAGAAAAATGAGGTAAAAGGAGTAATTGGGAACTTCGTATGCAAAAATAAGGACAACAGAAAAATACGTTGGCAGAAGAAGCGAGGGCGTGTGGGATGTGGAGAAAGCAAACATTTCATCAATTTATCGTGCGAAAAATATGAAAAAAATAATAAGAGAGACGGATAGATGTAAAATGGAACAATTAACAGCACATGAATTAAAAAAGAGGACCTCGTTTTAAAAAGGAAAGAGGTATATGAGAAACAACGAAAAAAGTGTGTAAAAACTAAAATTTTGTGCTTTATTATCTTAGTTTTTGGAATATTATTATATTAAGTTTTTGCAACAGTTAAAAATGTTTATCCGTAGATGAATTTACTTTCCATTTTTCCCACAAATTGTACTAGAAATTTAAGTGTCCCAACCCAGACCTTGACGGTAGGAACCTAAAATTCGCATCTGCTACTTTTTAACAACTTGTAAGAGTCGTAAAGTTGACTTAAATTATTCTAATACCTAATGCTTCCAACACCTGTCGCAACCCATGCAAGTAATTCCCTGCGTGCCAGATCGGGAGATATTTGCGACCACCGTCAAACATCCCATAGTAGCATTCTCGAATTAATTATACATCTCAAATAAATAAATTGAGTCATATTTCGACGGCCTTAACGGTGTAAAATAGTTTCTACAATAAATAACGTCGGTTTTTTTTGTGGTCGTTTCTGACGCATCTTTTATAAATCATCATTTACAAGTCGTCAATTAGCAAATGAAAAAAATATTCCCTTGCAAGTAAACCGATTAATATTCAGTGTGGTAGAAACCGACATTAATTTTAATTAATTTAAATTCATAAATTATTAATGATTTTGTGAACATTAGCCAGATAAAGTGGGGCATTAATTTAGCGAGGCGCACAAAATAGCCGTTCTTTTTTATTATCTTAATGTATACGGCTGTCCCCTAATTACCACAACCTGGTGTGACGTCGATTATTAAGAACAACAAATCTAAACGCTCTCAAACGCAGAGCCGTCGAGTAAAAGGTAAATGAGAGGAATACTACCAGTGAGAACGAATATTAAACAACTTTCTTCTTGAAATTTTATTGGGATTTTAATTCGACCATCTGACGCTTGTTTTTCATTGCCAAACCTGTTAAATCCAGCATTGTCCAAACTAATGTTAATCGATAAATTAAACCGGTGCCGTGATGGCCATACAAATTTTTTTTGTTAATCACGGTGTGAGGCCTCGGTGTTAATGATTTCGCTTGATTCCCTAAACAATACCATGATTTATAGAGTTTGTAACGATATAGAAGCAATTTGAATGCGAGATGATGATTTATTGCTTGTATTCTCCTAAAGAAAACAAGCCTCATAATGAAAAGAGGCTAACCTTCTTCGTGGGTTTTGTTAGATCTTCTAATCTCGCGTTGATCTAGAACAAAGTGATGTTTAATCAAAATTTTCACCATTAATCTCGGGTTAATTAAAATCTGAATTAAGTGGACAACGATGATCTAGATCTGGAGGATCGATTCCGGTTGGACGAAAATCTTGAAAATTGACCGGAGCCATTGTTCCGAATGGTGTTAATGGTGAGGTTAACAGCTCTGGTCGGCCCGTTTCAAATTCGGTGTTTAATGCAAAATTTTCAGGTACGGTGTTGTATTGAGGTTTACGGCAATTTCGCGGATCTGTTTCTAAGAACTGGACGTCACCGGAAATGTATACACATTGAAGGTCATTTAAAATACTACCAAAATTTGAAAATACTACCACTAATATCAGTAGTCGGGTATTGAGAACATTTTTTGTAAATCAAATGTGAGACTCAGAAATAGTTTAGTTAAAGGTAAGAAAAATGAAAGAAGCACATCAAAACCTGTGTTACCTTTGAGTACGATTTACATTGTTGGCAGATATGAAATATTGTACAGTTGCGGCCAAATAAAACTGGGCAGCAATTTTTTCTATTGTAAATCGGAATTAAATATTAAATCACCTGAAAAATCATCTCCTAGGTGATTACATAAAAAACTATTTTTCAAATTGACATTATGTATCACTGTTATGTTGTGCCACAGGTATGGGTATCTGGTTACCAGAGAAACTTTCATTTTAAAAGCCTGAATTACCAAAATTTATAAAGATGACATAAAATGTCAATTTAGTGGTCGCTTTTATTTGGCCGCAACTGTACTTTTGTATAGTACTCCCAGAACTCTAACGTTTTATGATAGGCAATACTAATAAAGAAGAGATTAGTATTTGACAGCTCCTAGTGAGAAGAGGAGCACTGCTGTTCCAGCTGCGCATGTTTACTCTCAAAGATACCCAAATAGGCCTATTTCTAAGGTTTTTGTCTAACGTTGATTTCTTCTAATATTTCTTCTTATAACCTTACAATCCTTACATAGAGAATAAGATGTCATTTTGACTTTTAAATGAAACTGCATACTTTGATTCCTTACTTGTAAAACGTTAAACATTGTATCTAGCAATTTGAGCTTTTGGTATTTTGTGTTGCATAACATTAAATATTCCCGGGAACTCTACGGTGAATAACCTTGCATGTATACCTTATGAACCACATCTAAAAATATAATTTTGAAGTAAAAAAATAGATTTTTGGTAACTTACTTTCCACAATTACCCGATGCGAGTTGATCTACGAATCGATTTTTATTTATTTTGACTTACCTACTGAGATGTCTAGCCCTTTCGATCAAACAAATTGTAAAAGTTTTACAGTGTGATTAGATTCTTCATACTAGATGACATACTTTTTTTGATAACTTTTGCGTCGTGTAAAGCAAAAAAAATCTTATTTTCCGAGTTCCGGAGACAGGAGTACAACAGTGGGAATGAAACAATTAAGTTTTCTGAATCAAAAATTTTGACAACGATGACCAATCTGCGACAAAACCTGAAACGACGAAACTTTCTTGGTTTAATTCATTTTGGAAAAGTCTGCCAAAGAAACTGCCGTTTACATTTATTGATTTAGACAAATATCTCGGCTAAAATGCCCCTCAAACCGCACGACAATACCACTCTCGAAAACCTCCAATTATGTCCGGCTGAACGGTGGATCAGAGCGTATCTTTTATGAGAGTTTTGCGAAAATAATTCTCCAGAAGAGCAAAATACACAACACACATAAGCAACAAAGACAAGTTCATCGAACCAAATGCTATAACGGCCGTAGCATCTGCCACCGCCGTGAAAAACAAATTCGAACATAATAAACCGAGGTGGTACGGCTTTGGCGTTCAATCGATGGCATGCTGGGACTCTACACCATATGGCTGATGGGGCAGATTGCATTACTCCGACGGTACATTTAATGACGAATGCTGGAAATAATCCTGAAAGAGATCCTCAAGCCCGTGACCTTGTCGCATGACCAGACAAACGATGATTTATGCCGGAATACCGCTAGGTTCACCAAAACTGATGCAATTCATCTATTTATGCATAATTAAAAACGTATCCGGGCAGATGAGACGAGGTGAGAGGAGAAGGCGGTGAAATATGGTAACGGTCATCCGGCCCCGTGACCTACGACCCAAGATGGTACACTCGAGGTTTCTAATAATTACAATCATTCGAGTTAAAGAAAAAAACAAAAAAAAACCTAAACACTACTATTAGCGTTATTATGATTTTGTTGCAGAATGCATCTTGGCACCCTTCGTCGGCGGCTCCACCTCGCAGACCATCCCCTTCGTGTTCTTGCCGCTGAAAGGTCAAATAATCCATCCCAGCAAGGAGATCAGCTTTTCGGGTGAGTAGCCCTCGGCGCAATTAACCGCGGATTCTCACTCAGAGGCAGAAACGACGAGGAATCGCAATAAGAATAAATTTTACAATTCATAATTCCCACTAACCGTAACATCCGGTCGATCATCAGGGTAATAAGAGCCGTCATAGTGCCTGAGTAATGATCGCACAGAGCGCGTGCCTCCAACCTGTTAAACCACTGGAAGAGATAGAACCTCTTCCTGATGTCATGATCTTTCGAAAATATAACCGAGTGGACTTTCTAATGTCAATCGATGGAATCTGTGGTGTCAACGGAGGAATTAGAATGCAGACACGAAAGGCTAATTCGACAGAAAATCGTTATCCACCTGTGAACTGGGTAGTGCTAGGATTTATGGTCGGATTAGTGGGTCTCGATGGAAAAAAACAAATCACGACTAAAATTTTGGTGTCCGTCTCATTAAATACTCAATATTGAGGTTTCAGTTACCTTCTCTTTGATTAAATTAAACCAATTAAGAAATGCAGGGGTCAGTGGTACCGTATGAACAAAAAATTTGGGAAATAGTCGACCCAATAAAAGTCGATGCGCAGATTTATTCATACGAATTTAAGTGTTAATGCAAGTGGAACACCTTCAAAAAGTTGATTCTGTTATTTTTATTTATTAAAATACGCTGTCGGTTTTTGATTGTTTCGAATATCTAAGAAAGGAACAAAATTGACAAACAGAGCTTCAAGTCGTAGGTACAACTGTTAAATTATTGAAAATTTGGCGGTGCCAACTATCAAAAACATCAAATCAGATCGTGTAAATATGAATCTGGAAGTATTTTAATATAAAACAATACCTAATTAAAGCATGTAAACAGATATAGTTGCAGTAATTATCAAACATACAAAAATTCCCTAAGCACAACCACATAAGTACTGTAAGTACTCTGCCAACATTACTTTTTATTTAATGGATCGATAGTAAAGAACTCCACTTTGCTCACTACCAGACTTTAGTTTTCTTGATCAACGGGACCCATACCAAACTTTTTTGATCATAAAGTCTACATCGGGTCTTCATCTAAATTTCTCCTTAAAGTTGGCGATGAAGAGTCGATTGTGAACGCACCACGAACGATCAGCTGTTTAAATCTAACTTCACTTTCTGCGTTGTTTATGTTTTTACCCTGCAGGCTGACGAGTGGTGCGTTATTGCGTTCACAATGGACTCTTCAACGCCAACTTTGAAGAGAAATTTAAATGAACACCAGATATATGTAATAAGCTCAAGTGAATTGTTTACTTTTTTAAATTTTTTGCAGCTTCTGGAAGTGGGTCTCGAACCTAAATCTTAGTTGAAAATCTTGACAAAATATTTTGCGTTGATCTAAGATTCTGTGCTGGGATCCTTTCACGACAATGCCAGTTTAAAGTTTGCCTCCTCCTCCTCCTCATTCTTCATTCTTCACTCTTGACACTCCGAAATTTTTATACCGCCTATTATTTCAAGTGCAAACAATCGCGAAATCCGACGCCCATTCATCTCGCAACGATAGCGCACAATTAAAAACTTGAACAAGTTAATTGCTCTCATGTCTTAACTGTACTTCTTGTTAATTACAGTCCGTCTTTGTGAATATTGACTTGCACTCGCCGATTCTAGCAACTAATTGCCGGCCAAGTGTTGACACAAGAGCGCTTCAAAAGGGTTAACAACACCGAGCCCTATTAGAAAAATCTGCACAGAAAAATCTCACTTGTGGAGTCAATTAAGTACGCTCGACGACAGTTAACTGACCAGTCGTGCTGACTTTATTAATGGGCGATTTTATGATGCTAATTTCCTAATTCTCGGTTGGGCATTGTTCACGACCAGCAATTGGAGCGGCAACTAACGCAGCAAA
Source organism: Tenebrio molitor (assembly GCF_963966145.1). Lineage (NCBI taxonomy): Eukaryota > Metazoa > Arthropoda > Insecta > Coleoptera > Tenebrionidae > Tenebrio > Tenebrio molitor. Next base: position 16,637,102 of record NC_091047.1, read on the forward strand.
TTGCCGTGTCGCCTATTATTCATCTTGAGTTATGGATATTTGGGTTAGTAAAATCGCTCGCGAATCGAAAGTGTCGGCTAGATAGACCCATCAGGGTCGAAGAATTTCGGTTTTTGTCTCCAAGCGACGTAGAGACTCATAGAGAAATTGGTGCAGCTAATTAAAAGTCGGAGAAAATCAGGCAGAAAGTTTCCCTGCGCACGAGTTATTTATTCTGAATAATTTATGAGTTTTTTTGATAGAGAATGTACAAAATCTGAGACTCATTTTGTTTTCTGCAACGTCAGCGACAAATTCTTTTGTGTCATTTTTTTTCTGAAAGTTCTCGATGTTTAGGCGTTCAAACTCCGGTATGCGCCGTTTCCGGAGCCAAGTTCTTGACAGAGTCCGGTTGGGTGGACCTCCGCAACCCCGTCGACACCGATGTGCCATTCCGACTGTTCCGCGACGAGGGCCGCACATTCTTGCAAGTAAGGTAAGCGCAACCGCTCCTCTTGCCGAATGACAAAAATCTGTTTCGAAAGTGGGTCGGCGAGTCGGACCTCCGCAACAAGATGTCCGGAAGACTGGTTCTCGTCTACTTGATGTGCCGGGAACTGGCGACCGCGGAACCTCTCACACCCACCGACTACACGCTCTTCTCGCCTTGCGTCGCCTTCAGAGTCGTGGGGTCGCCGGCTAAATACCTCAACAGTAAGTCCAGCCGAACCTTGTCCCGTCTCTCGAGAAAACGGATTTTTCTCGTTGCAGATGTCAGCGAGGTGGCTTTCTCTCCAGATGCTCACTCGGCCGGTACCAATTCGAACCATCTGAGTGTGTCCGAGTACGTCGCTATTGGGACATGTAGCGTGCTGCTCGGCCTCATCTACGTCGCTTCGGTGTTCCTCTACGTCCACCTCCGTAAGAGGAGGGAAAAGTCGCGGAAGCCTGAAGATCAAAACTTGACGAGTGCAGAAGAAGGAGTTGTGAAAAACAACCCTCTGTTGACGATGGCAGCCCATTTTCAACCGGCGGATACGTTGTACAGCGACTCCACCAGTTCTGATGCGGACAATCCGCCAGATGTTGTCCAACACGGCGACGAAAAGAAAATCAAGACGGTAGATGTCTTTATCAAGTTTCTTGGCAACGAGCTACGTTAAATACGCTTTCAGGCGCAGCTTACGTCGGCTCTGGTCCACTCCCAGTACCAACGCGTCCAAGGTCTCCCTTCAGTCTACTTGGAGATCAACCATCAAGATTCATCCTCCATCGAGAAGCTTCCAGAAGAGAACGTCTCAATCGTGGAGACTCTGGAAGGCCGAGATGAACGCATCGACTCCTTCAAAGCCTTGACGGGCACCGTTCGTCGCAAACTTTATTTCAACCCTGCCTACTTCGAGCCTCAACTCTTGCTGGTAATCACTTAAAAGACCTATCGACTCATCTAATCCCCCACTTTCAGGCGCCTCCTCCAGCGGCCCTCGAGTTTCTGGCGAAAATTCGCGAAGTCATAACCATAGCCAAACAGAAGATGGCCACGAAAAAGTTTGCGCCGAGTCTGATGGGAATCCCCGAAGAAGACCACAGCTATGGCGTAGAATCACCTTATGACAACCCCAAACCCTCTATGAGCAGACGTAGCAGTATGATCAGTTTGAAACGAGAGAACAGCAGACGGAGGACTTGTACCGGTTGTCCAGGTTGTGAACCTCAAGATTTTTCACAGTTGTGTGGCAAACTACCTGAATTTCCGTCGTTGGCGGCATGTCAAAGCTGCACCACGTCCACTGACAGCAAACAGAGGAGTATACGGAAGTGGCTTGAAGATGTTCCAATTTTGGAAAATCACGAAAGGATTACGAAGAGAGTGAGGTCTCCGACCAGATCTTTGCCGGACGGTGAAGGACCAGTGAGGACTCTCTCGCCGAGACCGGCCTCGGAGAGGGCCATGTCTCCTGTCAGCGACAGGTCGTGTAGAAGCCACAAGAAAATATGCAAGCCCAAGGCTCCTCCGCCTCCACCACCCGACGAAGAAGAACACCAGTACGATACGGTACCAGCGAAGCGAGAAATCGTGATGAATTTCCCCCCACCTGACATGATACACGAAGCTATGGTTGTGGACAACCAAAGCGACGAAATTCGCATTCCTACTCTCACGAAGAAACAGATGAAGGCGGTGATCGATGAGTTAACCGTTCAAAGAGGAATCTCGACGGATTCCAGTCCCGAGTCCTCCAAGAGACGAGTAGACTACGAAACCGACAGTCTCGAGAGGTCGAACAATAGAGGGTACAGTACCCCAACGGAGTACGCTGACCTGTCGTCGTCACAACCGAGTCCTAGTCTCAGTACGGCCCTACCCATGGACGAAGAAATGACAATGAGGAACGCCATCTTCAATAAGAAGACGGGAAACATGACGATTTCTAAAATTAACGTAGACACCCTTCAGGAAGACGAACACGACTACGAATTGATAGTGCTGAAGAAGGGGTCGCTCAAGAACCAGAATTTTTACAAACTGCCAGAGCTTCTGCAAAGAAGTAACGGTTACAGTTTGGTCAGCGAGGTCTACGTAAACAACGGCTACAATTACAGCAGCGCACCTTCTTCGGCGAGCAACTCCAACTGCTCTACGTTTGACAGGCGCACTCTCAAAGTTGGGTAAGTAGTCTAGAACTGTCGATGCATCAATTCATTTTTTCCCGTAGCTATGAAGACGGTGTCGAAAAACCCGGCAAGCTTCTCATCGAAGTGAAAGACTGCGCCGACAACTACATCCCGGTTCACGACTCCGACAGTTTCGAACCCGACACCTTAGACCGAAAGCCCAAGCTGAAAGTCAACAATGTGGCCCGTTTCGAGGATGAATATATCGACTCCCTTGAACGACCATCCAAGATTCTGCTGCGCAGCAGTGGCAGCTTCAAGAAGGACCTCTCTCCGGTGACCCACAACACGAGCAACTTCAACCGCGTCTTCGGGAGTTTGAGAGAGATCTACGAGGCCAAGACCAAAGGCGTAAAGTCTCAAAGTTTCTCTGAAACGAACAGTGAAGGTCGTCTCTTGACGCTAGAAGAACGCCACTCGAAGCGCCAGCGTCGCTTGACCGCCCTCGGCAACATCGTTCCTCCCGATTTGATTCCGCCCCCGCCTCTCGACACCTCCCCCATTTACGAGAGACCCAAGCCGCCGAGAAAAGTGGTACAAGACGAACACGAAAAGCCGCCTCTACCTCCAAAAAACGTGATTGGCAGGAGTGCGAACAAAGTCGATAAGGTTGGCACTCCTGACAAAACGTGGCGCAAACAAGAGGACTCGGGATACTTGAGCACCGACTCCAGTGAATCTCCGAAACTGAAGAGGGATAAGGAGAGCGAGAGTGAAGAAAGTTTGGATGGACATAGCGAATCTGGGGCCGAGAGTGTGGAAACGCACTCGGTTTGCTTTGGGAGTTTCCGAAAGCCAAATTTTCTCGCCTACGGATCAATGGACAGCGGGGTGGAGAGCATGAGTCGAGAGGGCGGTGTGGCTTTCAATTCCATCAACAAAGTCCTTGTAGTTAACGAACGGTTGTTCTCTTAGACTGCCATACTCAAATTTCCTTTCCTAGGTTCCCTAGATGTCGCTGTATCCACCTTCACTCATCTGTCGTCTATGTGATATAGATTAAGCGGGCCGGAAGTGCAATTTTAATCAGTAAGATGCAATACTAATTTTAGTTAGGTTAAGTCGGCAACAATTACTGATGTTAATCAGCTACAGCCAAATAAGTTAGGTTAGGTTAAAAACGAGTGCAATGAGTACTACCTTAATGTATCGAGTACCTTAAGTAAATTCACACACACACGCGTGATATCGAGTGCAATCATACACGGTGCAATATTTTATCTTAGGATTTAGTTTAATTTCTATTAAAAGATAAATTATTTGCTCATGGTAGATTAGACACTTCAACACATGTATATATGAATTTGCAGATGGCGTAACGTGCAAGCTTCCACGTACCTGTGTTGTATAAAGTCGGGATTGGGGTGCCGTAATGCAAAGTTGGGACGGTTAGGATGGTGACGGTTCATTAAAACTGGTTTCATCGAACCATTTGTACATTTATATTTTGTTAAACAAGATGATTAATATATTTATGTTAACTATTCAACTTTTTATTTATCCGAACCACTAACTTATCTGTTCGTTGCTCTAATTCCACCATTTTCTCTCTCAGTTCCTCCAAATCACTCTTTGAACCAAGCTCCAAACATTCTATTTCTTCAAACAACGATTTTCTAAGCGAGTCTCTCAATTCACTAGAACTCAAATCGGGCTCGTGGAAAGGCTCAGGAATTATACAAACATCAATTATATGTCTGTGCAAGTAATGAAGTAACGCCGCTGCAGCTTGCAAATCTCTACAATCACCAATCATGAACGACAATCGAAAAAATGCTGCAACAAACCCACTTGCAGTAAGCACTGAAACGCGCTGTTCGGCTTAAGTTGCTATTGTCGACCTCCAATAGCGATCCATCTAGTGAAGGACACACTTTATGCGCTAGGAAAAATTTTCTCTTAGAAACTGTGTTAATCCTACACAAAGAGCAATCAACTTCGAGTATGCTCTCAAACGATCGACTCCAATTACCAAGGATGACCGCGACAAATTCATGTTTTTCACCAGCAAAAACGAGCGCCAGGAGATCTTCGATGTTAGCATCAATCACGCGGTGTGAGTGGACAATGACGGAATTATCGGTGACGTCTTGAGGGGTTAATTGAATGGTCGATGGAAGTTTAACGATGGTTCTCTTGTTGTTTTGTTGGAAACTGATGGAAGCGGAGACGGTGTAAGAAAGGTGATCGGTGAAAAGAGGTGAATCGAGCGTTATTACGATTTGACCGCAATGTGCCAAATGAGGGGTGGATTTTAGACCGTCGGTTAAAGAGTCACGATCGTCGGTGGTAACCAAATGGAATCTGTAAATAAGAGGCGATGGTGAAGTCCAATCGAGGGTGACGCCAATATTATCCAGGGTTCTAAAAAAACAAAGGCAATAAATAGCATAACAAAACTAATTACAAATCACATTTTTAATACATTGCATTATGAAGTGTAGTGAAATTAAGCGAAACGTTTGAAAGATTCTCACACATTTACTTCCTTTAAATCTACTGGGTTGCTATTACATATGAAACCGGTTCCGTCCTGCTAAAACTGTTTGAGTAAGAATGCTGAAATTTTGCAGACATACCTAGATGTTATTCAAAATTACTTAATAAATTGTTTTTTTTTTTTTGGTCTCGAAGATTTTAAAGCACATTAAAAGGCTTTTTTTTCTGATTAAACGGTGTAACATGTTAGCTGGGGTTTAGAAGAAAAGAAACTTTAACAGAAAAGAATCCAAAACTTAAAAAAAAAAAATTAGCAAAAATGTTAAGTAAGTACAGCTATAACAAAAAGAGAAAAAATTGAATATGATTGGATCGGGAGATAGAAAATCCAAGTCACCAAGAAGTTTACGTGCACTGTTTAAGGAAACCCATTCTATCCAGAATCCCATTAGCAAGTCAACAGTAACAACAACAATAAAAATAAACATATATTTAAAACGAAATCGATTGTGTAAAAAGCGGCCTGAATTAAGACGTCCAAGAATATACATAAAAAAAGAAGACAATTTTTTAAATATACATATTTCATCAGATGCTGTGGAGAACATCAAAAAAGTCTATGTTAAATGCTACAAATGGCCTTAATTCATGAAATGTGCCGACAATAGGTCCAAACTACTTTAAAACGAGCAAAATTCCATCCATTCAAATTTCACTTTTTACAGGAATTAAATGAGAATGATTTTGACTAAACATTAGAATTCTATGAAACAATTATGACAATGACAATTTTGTTAAAAGCGTTGATACCCCAGATGCGGCAACGTTCCAGTTAAATGATGTCGTACTCATACATAAGCACAATAATTGTACAAGGTCATTATAAAATATTGTATCATCGTAGTATATACCAGTAGGTGTTGGTGGCTTAGTTGAATGTGCCGCAAGCTTGATAACATGAGTGAGGTATCACCGATAGGTGGCGCTTCTGGCGGTAGTGGAAATCTGTTTACTCGTTTGTCTAACGTCTCGAAGCTGGCGGCACATCCAAAATTTGTATGGCGTTGAATTGAATGCCAACTACGATGGTACAATATTTTATAATGACTTGTAGATACTAGTTCGACAGTAGTCCTTGCCGAATGGAGAAGATTCATACTGATAAAGTGATAAACAAAAAGTCAACGTAGAAACTGGTATTATCGACCATAATATCATAGGTACATTTTTCACAAATAAAATTCTAACGTCTGCAAAATAGATAGAGTCATTACGAGAAAATACTGCTCTTCAAATTATACATACATATACAGGGTGATTCTGAAATAAGTTTGGAAAAAAAACCGGTAATTGGTGATGATGAGAAGAAGTCATTGACAAAAAATTTTCTTATAAAAGTTTTTTCGTTTTAGAGATACAAATGATTGAAAATTTGGTCAAAATTGCTAGTACGCTGCTGAGTTAAAGGTGATTACCTGATTATCTTGGTAGTTTAGCAACAATAATAATCAAAGGTGCCCGTCAGTCACAAACGTAACCTTACTCCTGTCGATCATTTCCATAGAAACATTTACAAAGCAGTGTGCTTGCACCTACGACTTTATTGTGCAGTTGATGTAACAATGGTTGCTAATGAAGTGAAGAAATTCGGACAAATTTTCCATATTCATAGGCGTTGGAAATACTAGGATACAGGGTAATTTCCATCCTTTTGATTTCACCTCCAAAAGTCATTTACGCAGAATTATTTTGTGTCAAGGATACTCCACATTTTTTTTCCAAACTTATTATATTTATATTTGGTTCCAATAGGATGGAGTTCTCCAGCCAATTAATATCAACTTCTTAGTTACTCTTCAAAACTGGTCAAACAATATACAGGGTGATTCAAGAATAGTATCTGATGTATTCACATACATAATTATTTTGACATATTTGGTTGACACTATTGTTTAATTTTTCTGAAATCGGATTACTATGATCACAAAATTTTATTCAAATTGAAAAACAGCGAAGTATTCTATGAGAAAGTAATTTATGTTGCAGGAGTAAAGACGCTAAATCGGACATTATTCGTGAATCACCTGTTTTGCTTAGTTTCATTATTTTATTTCATACTGTTGGGTAGATGTTCGATTACATTATCAATTTGAGTCCGGTAGGTGAGTTATAAGTGTTATAACAGTATCAGAGCCGGGAAGTACCTATCCCTAAGCAATACTTACTGGACTGTTTTATTTTATAGACAGTTTAGACATTCTGTTACTAATAAATAACTAAGTAACCTACCGCAATTAACGTAAATTATTCTTTTATTGTACTTATTGCAAAACGATCACAAATGTTAAAACCAAAATTTTTGTTTAAGAAGTGGTTTAAAATGAAATTTTTTAGTAATAGAATCAGCTAACATGTTACACCATTTAGTCAGAAAAAAATATGCTCTGTAATGATGTCCAATTTGACTTCTTGTCATTAAAAAAAACTTAAGCAACAGGACGGGACCGATTCCATCTTTATCATTTATTTGCTCCAGTTCAAAGATTTTCAAAAAATTAATAAAGGAACTTCTTTGTGAGAATAGTATTTATTCTGTAAATGAATAAATGAACTTGTGCAATTTATGTTTATAGTCTTGATGTGGTAAATTTATAAATGAACTATTTATTTATTCATTTAACTTTGTTTGTAATCATTTTCTACAGTAATAATATTTATTTAGTGAAAATTAATTTTCTCCAGTACAATGTGGCTGCATGTTACATGTTTTTCATTATTGAATCAAATTTACGTATAAAAATGACCGTCTGAATCAACTTTACACGTAAAACTTATTTTTTTTCTGGTTGTATTCTAATCTAAACAAGTCATTCATTTTTCATCGTGACTCCTGACCTAAAATAAATCTTTAAATAGATGTAATTAAACTGATGCGATGTTTTATTCAAACTGTCCCCGTTCGCTGTTCTCAGTGCTCGGCCGGAATTATTGACACCGTGTATCTCTGTCCGAAACATTTTCATTAAAAGCTCGACCAGGGCATAAAATCACTGCAAAACCTTAGTGCATTTTGACAATTGGAAAGTGTGTAATTGGTCGGTTGCAGTGCGAAATCAGGTCATCAAAGAGCCCTCGTCCTTTATTCCGGGCGTCGCGACGCAGAATCGTGGCCGCGTCGCGATCGACCAGACCTCTCCACAACTGCAGTGCGGTTCAGAAACACTTTCATGTTGGAGCAGGAGAGAGCGCTTGTTCCGACATGAGCCCGTTCGAATCCGGTGTGTGACCACACTCCAAACAACCGAGAATCATCTCAATCCAAGAGTCTTCCATTTAACCAGAACATGTGAATATTCAACTAATCCGAGCCGTCGATAACGCTAACCTAGTTAATACACCTAGTGAGATATGCATGGAGCAAATCATCGAAACCCGGTCTACATATCATGAGATTGCGGCGACGGAAGAGAACGGAGGAGAGCGCGTGGAGGGCGGTCAGGAGGTGCGTCGTCTTCTTCACCACCATCTGCGTGGTCCCGGTGCTGCTGGTCTTGATCGTCACCACTGACACCTACATGAGACCCATGAAACAGACGTCGTTCCTCAGGCCTCAGGTAGATACAGACAAAAATTTACGTGTACAGTTCGCTTCACGATCGGACGGATACCCAACAATCTCTTTTTTCTAAAAATTTTTGAACGGGTTGTTAATGTCCTGTAAACGGTCACACCGTGGCATAATATAGCCGATAACACCACAAGCGCTGATACGCTGATACGCTGATTTCATGGTCGACCATTAAAAATAAATATTTTGTCACTTCATGGCCGCTAAAGCTATCGACTCACGTTTTATGGCTGTACTAACAGGTGGGTGTAATATTAAAGGATAATAAATAATAAACCTCACATTAAAAATATGAAAACTTTTGTGTAGTGACCAAAGTCGACTCAAAAATTGGTAAATTTTATCGTTCGCTTAAAAAATAATACATATCGCGTCTAGTACCATCTGTTCGTTGTTAAAGTAGATATCAACGCCTACTTAAGTTTATTTTGGTCATGCGGTACTTTGTGTCTTGATACTACAAAGATTTATTAACAACAAGAAGTAATTAAGTACAGTGCGTTTACGTGTTTACTAAATTACACAATTACCAATTTACCACAAAAACAAATGCAATGATATAAAGAAGTACATACATATTTATCTTTCCTTGTTAAGTCTTTTTTTTTTTATCAAAGTTCATATCACTACAAACAAATGATGTTATATGTTGGCAAATTTCTGTATTACAATATGATTAACAACTTAATATATTGTCACTTGTCAATTTTGACAGTCAAGTGAATTTTATTTAAAATAAATCTCTTTATCATCGTTGTCAGTATGATTGAAGCTATGCCACATGTTTTATTTTGTTTTACCTAGCCGCCCCTTGTCTTTTTCGTTGTTGATCATATTGCGTTTTGTCACTTCTGTTGTGGTGATTCAAGCCTCCCCAAATTTAAAATAGGTTAACATAATTCACCATCACTTGAGACGAAGATAAATCAGGAACAATAAAGGACCTAATTTGGAACCGTGCATTACCCGATTACCATAGGTTTCTGGCTTAAGAGTCGTTCTCAGACTTATACAGTCCCATTTCAATTTAAATATGACTTGATCATCTTATCGTAAACGTTAACCAAGCCGCAAATGTCACTGTCACATCTTGCATGCGTGTTGTCTGTAGCTTTTCCTCATTTATTTATCTATTTTTTCTACTGCTTCAATTACCCTTGAAAATACTCGGTCTAAACATGTCGTCTACATAACAATACGCTGAAAAACACGTCGATGCAACAGGAAACATTAATTGTGAACATAATGCACCACAAATAAGTGGAAACTTCCGCATTAAACAATTAATTTCTCTCTTGCCAATATCCAAATTCTGGACACAAAGCTGCCACATCGATTTCCGAAATAATTTCCCAGTCGAACAATACCAACATGTAAATTGGAAGCAATCATACCGTTCAAGGACTAACTCAATTTGGTCAATGCGTAACAAATCGGGTAAACCTGGTGTCCCATATTACAAGTGACGTGTAATCTAAATGTATTGTTTGTGTTGTCGTGAAAATCAATCGGCTGCTTGGCGATAAATGAACCGATTGATTGAACTAGAATCATTGTTTATTCATTAGAATCGATTGTTTATAGTTTGAACACGTGGAGCACCTCCCGAGCAACCTCCGCAACCTGAGCGCCGTGGAGAAGCGACTGGAAAAGCGCCGCCTCCATTTGGAGAAAGCTTGCAAATACTTGGGCCTAAACGTACCTGGAAACGATTCCCTGCACAAGCCGAACCCTTGGGAATTCCTTGTCGATAACAAACACCACCTGGTCTGGTGCAACGTGTTCAAAGCTGCGAGCACCTCGTGGATGTACAACTTCAATATTTTGGCAGGGTACTGATCGCTTGTTTCAATGAGCAATTGTACAAACGATCGGTTCCAGGTACAGCCCCAAGTTCTTGAAGAAAAGCAAAGTGGTACCTCTCAGTCTGGCCCGGCAGAAGTACCCTCGTCCGTCTCTTCAGTCCTTGAGGAAAGCGTTCAACAATTCCGTCTCGTTTTTGATAACGCGTCATCCGCTCGAACGGCTCTTATCGGCCTACAGAGACAAACTGCAGTTCGCCTTGCCCCACACGCACCACCGCAAACTCGGAAACGAGATCATCGTCAAGTACCGACCAAAATTCAAGGTAAAACTTCACCTAAGCGTAAATGGAAATTCTTAAATCTCTTGCAGCATCAGAAAGGCCTCAAGTCAGAGAAATGGCCCACCTTCCCGGAGTTCGTTTTCTACTTGTTGGACTGCGTCAAGCAGGGACAACCCCTGGATATGCACTGGACGCCGATCACCGATTTTTGCACGCCCTGTATGTTCGATTTCGACATAATCGCGCATACCGAGACGCTACAAGAAGATCAGCAGTACATCATCAAGAAGGCGCACTTGGAGGGGTTGGTTGAGCCCCAGTGGAGGAACGCCGGCCACGGAGCGACCGCTCGTCAAATACGGAAGTACTATTCGCAACTGAGCCGTTCGCAGATCTTGCAACTTTACCACATATACAGGTATGTACTATTCCGTCTAGGTTAATACGGTTGAACCGAAGTTGACTGTGTAATTCGAACACGACAAATAATTTCTTGGTTTGCTCGAAAATGTGCAAGCTTATGAGGGTGGTTCATCATTTATTGTCTTTGACACGCCGATGACTAAAAAAATCTGGTAGTTCAGTTGGCTATGAAAATCAAACGTCGGGTCTTAGATTGATCCGTACGAATTTTAACTGTCAGAATAAAATACGTTGCATCTGACAATATTTGCGTTTCCAAAAGTATTTGCAATTAACTAAGACTTGAGGATGTTTTACTTTTAGGTGTAACGATGCTGAAGTGTTTTGATATTCTTAAAACAAACTTTTGCGGAATTTGCTTGCATTATCGTTTTTTGCTTCGAGAACTTTTGCGTTTTTGAACAATTTGCATTTTTCATTAATGTTTTAATTAAGGAAAACACTCGTTCGATAATTTAATCTAACCCTTCTGCTTGTAGATACGACTTCGAACTTTTCAATTATTCGCTGAAAGGGTACCTGGAGCTGGGAAAGCCCGACGAGGATCCTTCCGCCCTTCTAGCGGCCATCACTCTGAAGGACTTTCCGCAGAACAAGGACAACCCCATGCCGCGCCTCTATCGATGAGCGTTTGCAATACTTTGACATTGTGATAACTAGCCATAGGGTTAAGGTTTTAAATTGTTATTATCAATTTTTCGGCTACTAGCACTGTTACATTGTGATAGTTAGTGTGTTACTTACACTGTATGAATATAGACTCGCTTTATTTTGGTACGAATACTCACAATTGGCTCTGGTTCCTCACGCTCACTCCCAAGACATATCTACTGTTGGTAGTCCTTTTCCAAACTTCGCCCAATTTCAACACGCTGCCGTCGTTGTTTCGTGCAATTTCTTGACGTAAATCCGAGACGACCTGTTGGCGATGGCGCAAAGCAGCTTCCAGGTGGGCATTCGATGATTTGATTTCGTCCAGTTTGGAACGGAGAAAGTCGCTAATGCGATCCGAGTCAAGTTCCAAATCGATGTCCATGATGACCTGAAAGAAGAGGCTAAGCAATTCATTAGTGTTTTATAAATAGTCGACCTTTCCGTTGCGATGACACAAAATCAATAGCAAGAGCTGTTGTCTTGGGTAAAACTCTCTTGATTAAAGACTTTTATTTATAAATTGTTGCATGGAAGTCGTCCATCCAGATAATTACAACTACAATTAAATTTTTATATATACTGTCAAAAGAGAAGTAGTAAGAAGAGAGCGTATTTGTAACAGATGCTTCCTTAATTCATTCTCTTGAGGTTAGTTTGCAGAACAACGTACGAGTAGGTACATGAGACATAAACGCATTGTTTAATAATTATTTGTATATCAAGGCCGCGAAATCATTCTTTAACGTACCGACAAAAAAATTGTCGCTGAGGCCGCTTGTGGCCGAAGCAGAACAATCTCGGATTTCGCGGCCAAGGTGTACACAACATTTTTTGTTCAATCGAAAATTTGTACTATAAAATAGTATATTATGTTATGAGTAGCAAAAATGAAGTTTTATGTGCTGCGGCTGGTAGATTGGCTGCCGAACGCAGTGAGGCAGACAAACCAGCCAAAGCACATAAAACCATTTTTGCTCCAAATAACATATACTATTTTTTCTTCAAACCTTCATAACAAATTATTTAAGACATGTTAAGAAACCAGGTAGGAATTTCAAATGATTTAGCTAGTTTACTTTACTGCCGCTCATCAGCGGAGATAATAACTTTATCTGCCGCTCGTCAGCTCGTTAGATGCCATGACAATGAAGTGACACTTTAGCATTATCAATGCAGCAGGATAATGTCATAATTTACGGACGTTTGAAGAAAAAAATTATTATACAACGAACAAATAAAATTTACTTCAATGTCAATAAATACATATAAATTCGGCTTACATGCCGCTATGGAAATGACATAAATAAAACAATTCATTTTGCGAATAATCGTAAAATGTCGGAAGAGAATTGTAGTGAAAGTGATGTTTCAGTTTCGTGTAGGTACTCTTCCAGAGTTAAAAAGTACCTACGTATTATAAAGTCAGCGGTTTCTAATTTCATACCCAAAAAATCTAAACGGCATGGATTTGTATCAAATATTAAAATGACGTTTATTTTAACGGCCGTCGTTAAGAGCAACGGTACACGAATTGCTCGCACGGTTGCACAAAAAAAAAAGATTTTCGAGGATATTGTCAGTGAATAATTGGAGTAAATGCTCCGTCAATACATAACAACACATTGCAGTTACAGTTATTCGCATCGACTGCAGTCTAATTTGCTTTGACTTGTCCCCATAAACAAAAAAAAATGAAAATTTTTAAATGCTCCAAAGTTATTGGATAACGTGGAGAGTTGACCTTATTGATTGGGTCTTGAAAAGGAAGAATCCAATTTCGACATGGTTGGGCATGGATTAGTCAAGTGACAAATAAACTTTTGCATTTTTGTGTTATTATTATTTGTACTATCGCGGCCAAAATACTTTGGTCGTCAATGTGACATAAATGACATTCAATTGTAAAGCAAACTTTAGGATGTTTAACCTTATTTTTTACTACTGTCAAAATTATTTTAATCTATCAGTGTCATACGGGTGGGGTAAATCCCAGCTGCGGAGGCAGGGTTCAAAAGCAGAAGATCAACATGGTCGCGGTTTAGACAACCTTCAGAAGCAAGTAAGACGATTCTATATTTATCAAAAACTGAAAGTGCCATATTTTTGACAAGAATAATTTGAAATTGTCATGTATATTGACATTAATACTTGATTTACATTTGAAGTGTCAAAAATTGACGACCAAAGTATTTTGGCCGCGATAGTACTATAGTCCATTTTTTTTATTATAGTCCGATGAGCTTAGTCCGAATCAAGAAGTCGACATGACCTGCGTCTGCTTTCGACATTTGACAGCAGTGCATGGTGCTACCAATATTTGATAACTGTTTATCAACTAATAGGTAAAATATATTAAAAGTTGTTGAAAACGACACTAAATCACTAAACAACTAGCTTTGGACTATCTTTCTTTCTTCCTAGATTTTGTTTCGGCAATGTCACGTAAGGTCAATGCCCTTAGACGCTAATAAGAAATTTGTTAATGTATTTTACATGGTCCGCTTCTGCCAGTGGGTGCTGTTCAAGAAAGAGTTGCGTAGCTTTTCCTTGGCATGATACGGCGGAAATTTCAAGAAAAATTAAACAAAATTATCACAAATGTAGTTACGACCTAACCTAAAAATTTGACGTCTCTAGTGGAATAAACGTACAATTCGCGTCTTGCTCTATTCGCACATGTCAAAGCGAGATGCATAGTGGGACGGACTTAGAGTGCTTTTCAACGAGAGGTACACGTCTATAAACTTGCGCAGAAATCTGTTTCGGTCCACGGTGGCGTGGCTTACCTAGACAGTAGCGGCGTTAGTTTGTACTTTTTAGGGAATTTCATTGCAACAACTGATTTATTGCCATTTTGTTGCAAATCACGGCCAGGTTATTGTTCTTTACCGTCTTCTTTTTTATGTCATATTATGAAAATAATAACGAAAATAAAACTGGACTACGCCAATGCACTCGATTTTGGATCGCCCTTCCCCTACATCTGGCGCATCTCGGTAGCCACGCCTGTGTACCTCTCGTTGAATGCACTCTAATAAGATACGTACAAAAATCCAATAGCTTGTTTTACATTATGTTGAAAAGAGATAGCAATATAACAGTTGCTCTGCTTATTAATTGATCCATCGGACTATAATTAAAAAATGGACTATACCTACAGTGGCGGCCAAAATAAAGTAGGACAAGTCTTATTAAGAAATTTAGCCAAAATTGAGTTGAGTAAACCGGGGTTACTATAATAAATAAATAAATATTTTCATAGTAACCATAGAAAGGACAAGCAAATTTACATTAGCGAAAAAACATTGTCCTACTTTATTTTGGCCGCCACTGTACTTTTTATACCCTTACATTGAAAAAAATAAAGTGTACGAGTTAGAGACACGGAATTTCGGGCATCACTGTCGATATACTGTCAAAAAATGTAAAATAGGCTTTACATTATTAACCTTAATGATTGACATCCGATTGACGTGAACTGAGAATAAATTTCAAAATTTGACTTTTGAATGTCACGCTGACAATAAAGAGTGATTTACATCGCAATTTTTTGAAGTATCAGAAAAATGATGCCCGAAATTCTGTGTCTCTAACTGTACATACGATGTAATAGCAGTTCTTGAAATGAAATTTTGTTCAGTCTTAAGTTCAGCTTCTGTTTGTTGCTTGATATATTTTTGTTTTTTCTTAAACTGTTGTATATTTAAACCTCCAGGGTGCCAGACAGCACTCGATCATCTTTTTAGCATTTGCAGATCGATCACTTCAAATATTTCGTATCCGTAAACTGTCGTATTTTTAAGGCACGTTTCTGCAATTGCTGCACAATTTTGTGCAAACTATGCCAAAAACATACTTTTAATTTTACGCTTTTGTCATGAACATTCTTCATTTCATTCATTCCTTTATGTTGGTCAACTTTGCTATAGTATTGCCGTTATAACTTTGTATCTGCTCCGCCCATATAAATTGACCAATAAGAATCAAAGCCAGGTTCAATCGGTATAATTTTTCATCACATTTGCCACGTAAAAAAGTTAAGGTTAGAATTTTGATGTCAAGTCCACAATTATTGTTTTAGGTTCTAAAAAACCGACCATCCAAAAGTGAACGATAGCTTGCGAAAATTTCCGTATTTCTCCTTAGATTAAATTAGGCTGCATTCATTGGTGTTCGTGCAGCAGGAGTTACTAAAAAGTTCTAATAAATAATTTTTAATAAAAATGAGGCTGAGAAGTACATAATTAACATATTATCCTTGCTGTCTGAATCGGAATGAGATGTCGTGGCATTTAAAAAACATATTTTCAATAATTTTTTTAACGTCAGTGTCAAACTGTGATCAAACTACTAAAAAAACCCGTTCACTTTTGAATGGCCGCGATTGTACATTGCTACTAAATTAAACAAAAACATAATCTATTACTGTTACTTCATTTATTTCCAAATTCGAATAGGGAATGACGTTCAAGATGGCAAATAAAACCGTGAGTTATATTTAGATATATTCACGACATATGGATATGGTCGCTTTGAACTGTGAAATCAACAGCATAAACTGCTTTTGCAGTTAATTTTTACTAGAGTGATCGGTACAAAGTTGGAACTAACAATCAAGAGTTTTCTTCCCTAAACTGGACATTTTTATTGACTGTAATGTTCACCTTTACAGCTAATTACTAGAACTGATTAATCATTTTTGTTGCAGGTCATTGCAGTTGTTAAACTTATGTCATAATTCTAATATTCGAAATTTGAAACATTTGCACCTTTAACTACACTGATCATGCGCCTATTTGTATCGATCTTTTTTCAACACTCATACCTATTAATCGGCGGAATCACTCCGTATTCGCGTGTTACGAAATGTGTTGTTCTACCCTTTATTTTATTCCAATTTGGTTAAAATATATTTACAAAATCCTGGGTATTATACAGTTTTCCGATAATCCATCAAACAAAAAATGTGTTCTGATTCCACACTTGTGGCCTCTTCCATGTTACTTGTTCTATACTTACACAATAATTTCTGTCGTTATATTTTACGAAACTCTTGATTATAAAGGATTGACCAATGTGATGAAATATTGTGACTACTTTTCATTTCTGATATCTTCATCAAATATGCTAATCAATTTCTTTGTCTTTTATCGACGTACACCACGATTAAAATTGTTCTTGTACAAAATCCGCCAGTGCGATGGTACCGAAAAAAGAGGGAACAAGTGGTCGAAAATATATTTTATAATTTTGGTATCCATCATCTTAAGTTTCACTCATGTAGACTTATATGGAATACCGACCAGTGTTCAGCTGTTGTACAGTATTCCAATAATCATCAATATCTTCGAATTATTGTTCGTCAGTGACCTATTAAGTAGTCTACGAGAAAAATTTCATCTGGTCAACGAACAACTAAAAAAAGAAGCTAACTTGGTCGATAATTTCCCTTAAACAGTCGCCAAAAGCTTAAGACAAATTCAAGATTTAATACGGCTACACTACAAACTCGTAAGTTTAGCAAAAGAAGCTAATGTACTATTCAGTACCACACATTTGGCAAGCATGGTCACATTTTTCTGTACAGTGATCGACAGCATTTACTTCCAACTGTATTTGTACGCGCACTACGATGAACGCTTTATATATGCATTCATGTTTTGCAATTTTTTCTGGTTGGGTGCTCAAACGTCGTGGTTTTTTATGTTGCTGAAAAGTTGGAGTAATACTCAAGATGAGGTAAGTGCCAAATCTCATATCTTTTTTATTTACTTGCGTAGTACTCTGTAGGCAAATAGTACCAT